>NW_027464812.1:15000-253129 GCF_043290135.1 Rhipicephalus microplus
ACTTTCACCTAAAGTTGTTGCACACGAGTAGTTCTTGCAGCAAGTCTGTCCCAATAATTGCTACACAAATTAGCCTCGTGTCCGCGTTTAGAGTCGCTAAGAGTTCTTCGATGCGATTTCTATCAGCGGCTTACACAGTTGTGAAGCTGAGAAAGGAATGCGCCATGAATAATTGACCGTTTTTAAGGCCATTGTAGCGTCATTATTAGTGATCATGGTGGAAGATAATCACGATGCAGTGGAGACAGCACTATGGTCGTTGCACTTACTGCTCCTGTAGGTGCCTGAGCTTTCGCCATCACTCCCCACTCGCAGCCAGTATGGGCAACTACGAAGACTCGAACAATCGTTTGCCAGTAACACGGCACGAACTGCGTTCATCGCAGCATGTTTTATTCACATTCGTAATTGAACCAATCGGTAACCCGCTTCGCAACGCAGGTTCTTTCGGGCTGGTGTCCCTATAATTTTGCGAAAATTACGACTCGTGCACTGCAGAGCCCACCGCGATAGTGAATGGATAAGTGAATGGTTCACCGGATGAAAATACACTGAGCCACGTCATCCTGGATGTGAACTTGTGGATATTTTATGCATTAGCTCCCCCTTCCCCCCTCAGAATAAACACAACTTGTTAGAATGAAGTTCTTGATGTAATTTTTGTCGGAGAATTCGCTGACGCAGTTGACTTCTTGCCTAGTACTTCCTGTATATGGTTTGTAGAAGTGCGATGGTCAAATGAATGACCAAAATGGCTTACAAGATACTACTCTGCTGTGGTAAAGAGTTCATCGGTCAGACGGGTTCGTCATTCTAAATAGGAGCACGAAAGCACGTTTTGAATTTCAGGAATAAGCCAGCCAGACATCTTGCTGATCACTGCAACGACTGTAAATGCACACCGCATTTTGAGTGTGCCACGTTAATCAAGCGGGCAAAAAGAAGAACACAAAAGAAGTATATTAGAGGTCGCCCACATTAGCAGATGAGGTATCAACCACGCAAGTGCTCTGAGTTTGTACATATGTGACAAGGAAATGCTGTTTCTGTTCGGTCATCTGTGATTTCGTGTTCGAGTGTTGATATCATGAGCACAGTTATAAAACTGGCTTCGTGCATTTCAATAAATTCAGTTGGAAGTCAATGAAAGTCTGCCTTTCTTTTTGTATTTTTCTTCCTCGTTCTATAGCGTTGCAGGTACTCAGTATATATCAAAAGAAATTTGTTGTAAGGGCCCATTTCTAAACAGCCCAGCCAGCTGAAAGCTTCTCTCGTAGGCTAAATTTCATCATAGAGTCAGTTTCATCAAATACTTTGCGCCTTGAAGAACACAATGTCTGCCCCGTCCGCCGTGGTGGTCTACTGGCTAAAGTACTCGGCTGCTGACCTTCAGGTCACGGGATCGAATCCCGGCTTCGGCGGCTGCATTTTCGATGGAGGCGGAAATGTCGTAGGCCCATGTGCTCAGATTTGGGTGCACGTTAAAGAACCCCAGGTGGTCGAAATTTCAGTAGCCCTCCACTACGGCGTCTCTCATAATAATATGGTGGTTTTGGGACGTTAAACCCCACTTATCAATCAAAATCAAGAACACAATCTCACGTGAACTCCATCATGAAAGATTGCAATTTGAGTTGGGCATAACAAACCTTTTTAAGAAGGTGAAGGGCCGCCATTCTTGGTGCAGTAGTCGTATCGGCGACTACACCAAAGATGCATTCATTAAATGTCTGCGTGTAACACGGGGAGGACACAAGATCCGTACATGTTTCTAGTCGACGCTGTTCCATCACCAATCTCGATGGCTGCTTGTGACTGGCGCTCATCGCGAGTGCATGTAAGGGGGCCGGCTTTGATGGATATCGCGCAAATGGCCACGCTCGGAACGCGATAGAAAAAAAATGAAGTAAAAAGAAAGAGCACAGTGGTTTAGCCCCTGCGTCTTCGTCTCGGGAGACGGTCTCTCTTCTTCCGGCTATCACGGAGAACTACCGGGGCAGCCCAGCAGCACGCGGTAATGGCCGCCGCATCCAGGACACTTTATCCGCTGCGGTCATTGATGGGTTTTCTTTTACATCGTTTTCGTTTTATCTCCACTATCTGCTCGGAGAGTGGTGCGGCGTTGGCACACTAACGGCAGCCACTCCCCGCCATCGTCGTGTCAGCGTGGATAATGGAGCGACCAGGCCGTGTCGAGTCATTTACAGCCGCCTCTCCGTTACTCATTCCTGCGACGTTTCTCTCCCTCTCTCTCTTCCTTCTTTTCCCCGGTGGTTTCTGTTATCGTCCCTGATTTGTAAGCGACTGATCGCCGAGACTCAACGCTGATGTCCGTGGGTTCCTCTGCGGCGGGCCAAACGCCATGATCTCGAGAATCATAGCTTACTTTTCTTGTCTGCCCAGTTTCCTCACAACTTCCGAACACGAATAGGAGGCTTTTCTGCGCATCCGGAAACATTGAAGAGAAGACCGCTTTTTTAACTTAGTAGCACTGAGAAGAAGCTCGGCAGTGTTGAGATCCTCTAGAAACGAGTTTCAGGATCTTGCAGATGATAGAGATAGGGAGAGAGAGAAAGGTACAAAGGTAAGATAACCAGCGAAAATCTCCAGTTCGCTACACTGTACGTGTAAAGAGAAAAGAGGGCGCTATGGAGAGGAGGATAGTATGCAACGACGCTGCAAAACGATCTAGCGATCTACAAACTCAGCGCTATTGAGATATTAAAAGCTAAAAAAACGTGATACAAAATAAATTACCGAAAAATCGACATTTGAGAGAAAATAAACTTACTGAATACTTTGAGTTTGCAGCGCAAAAACAAGGACAAAGGGCAAGGATGAACACACGACAATGTGTCATCGCGTGTTTTGTCCTGCCTTGCGTCCCGGTTTCGTTCGCTCTTCATTCAAGGTGAAAGCGCTTGCAAGCGACACGTTGAGAGGTCACTGCCACGCTGATATATAGTCGGCGTGGTTGTGAGGTTGAAGCAGGAGGGGTTAGCCTGGCCTATACATGGCCGAAAACTTTCCCGCCAGAGGTTCTCTGAAATTGTAGGCGTATACGTCTGCAGCTTGCAAAAGAAAAAAAAAGAAATAGAGAGAAAAGACATTGAAGGTAAAGTTTGGCTCCGTTAGCTACCCTACCATCTTGCGAAACAGTGTTCATAGACACCAGGCATCCGAAAAGGCCATTTTGCCTGAATTATCTGTGGTGACGAGGAGTGTGAATTTAGGGGGTATTTCTGCAAAACATTGGGCGGTTCAACGTCGTCACACTTTTGCTGACGAATGAGAAAATTTGGGCACAACGAGAAACTGTTGCGATACGCACCTGTGCTTGAGGGGTCCACTTGTTGGATGTGCAGGTGATGTTAAAGAATGTTCCAGATATGTCGTAGAAAAGCGGTAATCTGTATTCATGCAAATATTGTAGTATGCAGTGACAAAGTCAACTCTTGAACATTTTCGGCGAGATGAGGCGCATTGCTTGCTTGTCGCTGTACCCTCGTCAGAATTTGTGCATATCAGATATTTGAGAAGAATTACCAAAACTTACGTTACGGTTCTATTTCATATCCATTGTTTTGTTACAACTGGCCTTACCGTGGCCAAGCCTTCATATTGCTTTCGCGATTATTAAGAAACGCAAATAATAAAGTGGCCAGCAATTAAGGTAATGAGTCTGATTATTCGCCTGCCTCCCTTTTTCATTAAAAGGCTACGCCCAGGTAACTGTCACTCAACGTCAACTTGTGCACCAGAGGACGCGGTATAGTACAGGCGCGGCTGAAAAACGAAACCACCGGAACTAGCGAAGAGCGGCGAAACAGGCACAAAGCTCAGAACCGTGCTCCAGACGGGCTTGTAAACACGGGCCGTTAAATCTACCACACGAAACTCTGTCTCGACGGAGAGCTTGTTTTCATTTTCGCCGCATATCTCCATTAATTATGCGTCACAGCTGACGCAGAACAATTCGGAAGATGTTATTTAATGCAGCAGGAGCCGAGAGGGAGCGGAGAGAGGGGTTGGTTTTGCAGTGTAGCGAGATGTCGAAGCATAGTTGTTGTTTTTTAAGTTCTCATGTTTATCTAACGTTCAATTATCGTTGCCTTTGCTTTTGCGACGATTTATCGACAGAGCTCGGAAAAGTTGAGGGCATTCAAGGCGCTTGAGTACTCTTTCTCTTCCCTTTATCTTGAAGCGGTGTACTGAACAACGAAAAAATTGACAGTAGTTGCTTAACACATTCTGTGACGGCTGCATTTTCGATGGAGGCTAAAATGCTGTAGGCCCGTGTGCTCAGATTTTGGTTGACATTAAAGAACCCCAGGGGGTCGAAATTTCCGGAGACCGCCACTACGGCGTCTCTGGTGGTTTTGGGACGTTAAACCCCACACATCAATAACTTAATACATTTTGTGATCTCATACTATTTCGCTGGAAAATTTTTCACTTCAGCCGCGTATTGTCAGTATCGTAAGGAATTATAATTATGTAGCGTATAAATAAGAAAAACGGAACCATTTTCTTTTACGTACTCTTCAACCTCAAAAATGGCGTGGAAAGGTGCCTTATATCTATACAATAAAACGGCTGCCTTCGAGCCTAAATGCCACGTCGCCTCTCTGAACCTAATGTCGGTCAACATCTATTGCGTTTTACAGATGTAATAGCACGTATTTCGCTCTATACGAAGGTATATACCATCGTCTGGTATAAACGTTTATAGTAATTCGTATAGCAAAAGCATTAAACTCTGTCGTGGAAATAGCAAGCTAGAACCCGACCACAGTCGCCGGACATCATGAATTGGTACGTGCCGACACTATCCACGAAGGCGTATACACACAGGACACTATATTCAATGGAAGCTTCTTCTATGAGCGATGCTCCCTCGAATCAAACCCCCAAAAGCTCCCGTTTCTAGACCACTGCTATCAATGTGCCGCCGTCGAATAGAATTTTCTTTGACATGGGCGGCTTACCAGCCTGAATACAAATAACACCCATGGACAGTGTGCGCGCGTGCGTACATCTTCGCGCGGCGGCCGTGCTATTACATTCTCGCAGGAAAGCAGCGTGCCCTCATTGTTGAGCGTGTTATAAACGACTGTGACCCTCTCAGAGCGTGCAGCGCAGTGCGCACCGGCTGTAGCTCGCTGCGCTGCGAGCGGGAAGGCGCGTTCAAATTGAAGCCTATACGGCCAGAGAAGAGCACAAAGGGAGCACCGCTGTAATGGCTGGTTTGCCGGCGTGCGCCGCTTCGTGGCAATTATTTCCGGATGCCTGGGCATGCTTCAACGTCGTTGCATCGGCGGCGGGCCGACCTCGTGCCGTGCGGCACAGCTTCGTTGAGAGTGCGAGCGCACGCTGACCGATATAAGAAGGATCCAAAGGGTGCAAGCTATCGAGTATCGGAAGCCATTAACGGACGGGCCCTTGTTTGGGCCTCTATTTCGGGTCACTTTTTTGGCCTCGTTGCCAAGTCTGTCTAAAAACGTAGACATATACTAAGGCCTAATTCACGGAGCGTTCCGTTGGTTAATGCTTACGGTGGCGTTCGCCAATCGTGAACCCAGCACCGGCAATCGGCGAAAGTTTTCTCTTACGAATAATTCTATACAGCGAAAGATTTTTAAGGTGTTTTTTAAAAGTAAAATATCCATGGCAATTTACTTCTCTTCGTTTGCACTGCTGTCTATCGATTTTCTGGTTGCCAGAAGCTAGCCGTAAGCGCCGAAACACAATTAAAAATTTGTAAGCAGCAATTCTCGTTCATATTTTAAGGATCAGGTGCACATGTAGAGCACTTTTACACCAATGGTACAATTATGACACTCGTGATGTGCCACTCAGTTTAATATTTTTTTTAAATTTTTTTTTACTCTTCTTTCACGTGTATATAGCAAGACTTCTTTGTTGACACCTCACTCGTTTACATACATCTTATTTTATTATTTACTCGTCCATGCTTTGATTTGTCGTGGTATACGTATATACAAGGATCGACAAAACCCCTGTTGCTGCGTTAGAATTAGCAATATATTACAAAAAATAATGAAAACCCTGCATGTGTAGTAGTATAGACAGAGAACGCGCAACTCTTGTTAGTGGAAAAACATGCAAATTAAATGTCATCACCAGAATTCAAACTGTTCTACGTGTACGCAAAAATACTTGTTACGTTTGTTACGGCAAGGCCGCAGTGGTTCCGTTATTGCGGCATAATAACACCGTGATGTGCTCTTTCTCGTGCGTGTATAGACGTTGTACCCGATCTTATCACGTACCTGTTGACCGGGAATAGCCTTGTAAGTACTTTTCACATGCTTATTTACTAATATAATGGCACAAATATGACGTCTCGGTAAAGTATCCTTTAAGGAGGTTCAGATTATTCGCGCTTTATTTTTTCATATAGCGTAGTCTGCCGTACCATAGTAGTTTCACCTACAATGCTGACATACTTCCGTAGTTTTTTGTTTAATGCCTGTGCTTTGTGTTGCCGGAACGAGAAACATTTTCCTCTCTCTCCCTCTCTTTCACTTTGAGGAGAGAGCGTTCAAGACCCGCTATGCTACTAACACCATTTCCATAAAGAACTGTAAAACTATAAAAAAGATACTGAGAAGAGAAAATTGGACTTCAGGCGGAGATGACAGGCCTTCTTCGACTGGGGTGGAGGGAGAGTAAGCCAGTCGACACCAGCCGTGCTACTGAAGGCTTATTCCGGGAGTGCAGAAAACCCATATTCCTCGAGTCCCGCTTCCGTAACGTCATTTTTCTCTGCCGGCTCAAACGGGGTTCCGCACGAGCGCACTTGGAACGAAATGTTCTCACCACTTCACGGTTCCGCCTCGTTCTACGCTTCTTTTTTATTGTGTCGGGGAATTTAGCTATTTATATTAACCTCCTCACATTCGTCTTCAACGTATTCTTTATTTGCGTTTGAATAACACTCGAACTTTTTTGTTCACCGAGGTGCGCTGAATTTGTCGCTGTGTTCCTGGCATGCTCGGGCGAACCCTTTATCCTCGAAAGTGCCGGAGCATGGCCGTCTCCTTCGCTACATTTCGTGAAACAGTGGCTTTCGAGAGCATCCTCCTTCTTAACTGTTTCTATCTCTTTAATTCCGTTTCTCTATCCTAACGAGCACAGCCCTTTTGAAGGTGTATCGCTGCGTCGTCTAGTGAAACAAACAGACTCGCTCTTTCCGCCTTGTTCTTCTCTCCCTTTGTGAGCACGCAATAAAAATTGTTCCCGGTGGCTTTCCGTAGTTTCTCGGTGCAATGTTCCTACTGATGGCACGCTATTCAAAACTCCCTTTTGTGCGAATCGTTCCACTTATAGCTCTGCGCAACAAATTCATAACGAAAGTAGTCGCACGCTTTCTCGGTAGCTACTGCAGCACGCATAAGTGCATCGCTTTTAGGTTTTCATGCTTTCTTGTGATTGTCGAGTAGAGACGTAATTCCGCATTGCTGTTCGCAGTCGCTTCTTCAGTCCAAGGGCTCTTACACAACGATGAAGGGTTCATTTAGTCTTCGTATTCAATATTCAGAGAGGAAAGCCTTAGCTGCCTCATTAGACGCAAAGTTTTACTGTCTGCGTTGTCAACACGTGGGCTGGGAAAAATGCGCCAGGTGTTATAGGCATCTCGCGTTGCCTAGCACCTGGCAAAGCTCCGCCAAAAGCGTGGACGACATTGACTTGGCCGGAGCGCTCTCTCTTCATCCTCTTCTGAATCTTATATAGGCTTGACTATAACCCCACTCCTTCAATGATTTCCTGGTCACGAGACTCCGCCTGTCGTTTCATACAGGGACAGGAGCCGTTGCTAGGGTTACCGCGGTCAACGCGAGGGCATCAGTGCGCACGCGCTGCTCTCGGCTGAATGTTCTGCCGGTTCGAGGCAATGCTTTATTTAGCACCGAATCACAGTAATTCAACTACCACTGATACTTACCTGACCAACAATGGGGCTGTTGGATACACGCGTGAAAAACTTATTTTCGCGCGTTTTTTTAAGGAGATCAAGTCTGCGATGAATCCGTGTTGAACGCAACAATATTCGCTGCATATGTTGTTCCAGTGCGGTTCCCTATACCTCATGCAGTGGGGCACGAGAGCACTTATTCTGGCACACGACGTTTACTTAGACTTCTGACACTGGACAAGCCTTGTGAACTCACCAATGCGTAAAATGAAGTCTAACAGCGAGAGTTGAGCCAGTGCCGATCGCGACCACCCACGGCGCGGTGCATGACCGCGCTATTTCTACATTTCTAGGTTTAGAGCTTATAAAAGCTAAGCTCACTCTGCTGCCGCCTAATACACATAGATTTCGCAGCACTTGAAAATGGGACTGACGAAGTATTCTTAAGATAACGAACATGGACAGCGTCAGCATACGCTGATGTCTAGGCTATATAGCCTAACCTTAACTCCGAGCTTGCAACCACGTACTGTTTATTTCCGACGTGCAACTTCGACAACTATACATGTTACGTGGACAATATTGCACGAGCGAAAGTGTGTCGCACTTTACATTGTGCAGCGTAGCAAGGGCAATGCGTCATGGTGGCACTTTACGGAATTACAACGTGCGTTACTTTGACTGCTTATTGGGGAACTTCGTTTGCACCATTGTGATGCAACGAAATTATTGATGGTGACTGCTCACATGGCAGACTTGATCAAATGAGACACACAGTGCAGAGTTTCAGTGGTGGTCGCCCTCAAGTATCGTAGAAGGGCTCGTGTGGCTTTCTGGGCTGATCTTGTTCGAAGTCAGGGCAGGGGCACAAGACGTGGTCAAGGGTTCCCACACAGTTTCAGTTGTCACACTTGGATGAGTTAGCCATTGTGGTAACTGGATGAGTTGGCGAAGGCTACGCCGACCCACAATCGACACAGCATTGTAGCGTCACTTCGCGAAGTCTTTGATGACGAGTATAGTTGGAGTGATGAATCGGGGTTCTGTGTACGACCAGTGAAGTACAGTGGAGACTTACAATGCGTAAGACTGGCATTATACTCGATGCGGCGAATTTATTTTGCAGCGTGGACCCTTGACAGCGTTAGGAGCAGTGTGGGTGCTCCATTGTAGGCACATCGGGCAGCGTTGTAGGTGAGGTGGCAACCACTGATCCCACAGTAACCCGGCAGCCATTGGAAGATTATGTCAAGTTTTTGGCTACCATCAGTTGTCGTCCCAAATCAATGAGATTACTCATAATTATCAAAAGCATCAAAAAATGAGGAGCTGCATACGTTCATTATACATTGTGGAGGCGAAGTGGGCTCTTTGATGCGGAAAATAATTAACTATGGTGTTGTGGGCACTTCGCAAAGCCATTGCAGACGGTATTTTCTGTCAGTTCGAAATGATCCGAGTGTTACCTGCACATGCGTGCGCTTTTTTGCGCTATGGTTGATGTATGGAACAAGAACGGAAGTCGAACCCGCAACTGAGAAGGCGTTGCTGCGCACAGGGCCCGACCACGCTGTCGCGTTCTACTCTTGAAGGCGAACCACCACCCGAGTTTTTTCGTTTTTCTTTTTAGTTTGAATGTATCGAAACGTGAAATGTGCAGCAAAAATACATGAGCCTGCAGGACGGGGATTGCGTCTTGAATTTGTAAAACTATTTCTGACGGACTGTTCCTCTTAAGTATATGTAAGCTGTGGGTATAGAAAAAGTGGTTAACGATTCTGAGTACTTAGCACTCTACTATGGGAGAGCTGAAAATCATCCCTTGGACTACACTTATCTTGTACCCTCGCACGCCATTGCGCAGCGCTGATAGTTATTGGCCACTGCCAAATAAGCTTATATGTCAGCAATAATGAGACGAACATTTGCACTACCCGATGACAATCCTGTGCTTGAAGTGTTAAAGGTAAGAAATATTACTTTGACATATTTCATTGCGGTAGTTCTTCAGCAAAGGAATTTATCTTCAAGATTTTTGAAGAAAAAAAAAAGAGCGCGTAGAATTGCCCTGCATGTGTGAAGCCACCATGTTTTGTTTCTAAAATTGAAATGTGCCAATTTGACCTTTCCCACTCCAACAAGCCGTGGCGTACTTGTGGTGTCTTTCTGCCATACAAAACAAAACAATTCAAAACACTTTTGTCTATCTCGCGTGATTTCCGAGCGACCGTTACTCAGCGGCCAGTAACGGCATGCGCATAGGTGGGTGGCGTGTGTTGTTCCTGGTTCGAGAGTAGCGAGCGCGCAGTTTCTGAGAGAGAAAACGCAAGTAAGCCAGATGATAATGATTCTTTTGAGCCGGAAAGGCTCCCCAGATACGCAATATTTTATAAAAGAGGGGGGGGGGAAGGGTATTACGGAGTTCATCAATTGTTGCCATAAGCAAAACGGCACTTCTGCCACGTGCATTCTCGTGTTTCTTCCACCTACAGAACGTGCTCGCGCTTCGATTGTTCGGATTGTCAGTTCAGTAGGAGCGATTGTTTCTCACCTTTGAAAAGAAGACAAAAGCTCGCTGCGAATAGGCGTAGCATAATCACAATAATGTGACTGGGGAGGCCAAAGCAAGATAGATAGATAGATAGAAGATAGATATAGAAGCAAGATAGATAGATAGAAGATAGAAGATAGAACCAGGGTAAATGAGCGGGGGAGAAGCGACTTCTTAGAGAACCAAATAAATCGCAAACTTGTCCGCTAACTCACAAAGCTTCGAAAAATACAGGGGTGTGGGATGGTTAGGACGAGCGGATGGGGAGAAATAGACGCACTCAGTTATATAGCAAATCGACGGCGGCGCGTCATTACTCTCCGAGATCGCGCCAGCGATGTCGTTTCCGGCCGGTAGGCGTCGAAAAGAGCTCTTCCTGATAAGCGACAGCCGCCGAGCCTTGGTGACATCGTTGAATAGCTCTGGGGTTCAGAGGGCAGCGAAACAGGAAACATAGAAGTGTGGCTACTGGCACAGCGTATTAATGACAGCGCAATGCGAGAGAAGAAAGTGAAGCTTCATGCTCACTTAAGAAATGAAGAAGGAAAGAGATAAGAAAAAAAGGTGATATCTCTCTCGAAAAGTGCACAAAAAGTGCTGTATGCCAAGCAGTGTCGATGAGAAAAAAAATGACATCAGAGGAGTGGAGAGGGGCAAGATGCATTGTCTGGGTGTTGAATTCTCCTCTTTCGGTGAAATTGATCTGCTACGCTGCCCCTGTCGCTGCTGTTCGCTCGTTATAAAAGAATAACGGAGCCCCGCCCGATTTCAAAAGGAGACCCGACGTCGCGCTAATTAAAAGGGGACTCTGACTCGTACATATTTCATTGCGATTAAATCAGGCCCGTCCAAGACGGGCTGGATAAGCTGTCGCGTGGTGCAACCAAGTTATAAAGGCGACGATTTGTCGACGTTGAAGGAGACGAAACGTTTAGCGTTTGGAGACGACGATTAGCCACTCTGAAAGTGAGCTGATAAGTTTTGTTTCTCAGAAAAGAGAGAACACGAAAGAAATACTTATTGTTATGCGTTTAAGGCTTTCAGAGGATGATAGCACCACGTCGTATCTCTTTACTAGTGTTGTCTTTTTGCGATAAGAGAAAGTTACTGTGAGCACGTGTCAATTAACCCGCATTTTTTTTGCGCTGAATGCATCGCGAGCATGTAGTGATATCCATGCTTTCTTATTTTTTCTTGCGACATAGCTTTGCGCCGAAGGTGTGTCATGATATCATGTGCGATCTATGTGTGCCGTGAGTTGGTGTTGTGTTTGAAGCGAAGCAGTGTCTTGTGCAATCAGTTATATATTCGGTGGTCTTTGCTGGTAGTGTCACTGTAGCGAAGAACGGCTTGCAGGAGGTGATGGGAGAGTTCCTATTGTAACCCCCGGCATTCATCCACTAAGTATTTGCTAGCCAATGATGAAGCATGCCTAATGTTTTAGCGTTTAGGTCAAAGTAAAACGTATACGTTAGATGCAGTGACGGCATAGTGATTAGAGCACCAGCCTCGAGTGCAAGAGGTCTGTGGTTCGAATCTTAGTGGCGGTGGTGCGCAATTTGCTACCGGATTAAAAAGGTTATCTATGTGATGATGGAATTACATTAAAGAGGGCTGGTGTGTGGCTTCGCCGGTGCAGTATCTGGCCACTAGCTTCCACATGGATGCGCCAATTAACCCTCGCCCCTCAGTCCTAGCGGCTGTGAAGCAACTGACCATGGTGGCAGTCACATCTGCGAAGAAGCAGGGGGTGCTAAAAATCTCTGGGCCCGGACAGGCAGCCATTGGAAACTGAACTTTGCAACGTTTAACGCTAGAACCTTGTCGAATGAGTCAAGACTAGCTGTGCTATTCGAGTAACTAGAGGGCGTTGAATGTGATCTGAGGCCTACACAGTGCTACATAATGGGCACGTCCTTGCTATCGTAGCATGGCGGACAGAAGAGAACTGGGGGTGGGAATTTTTATCCATATAAATGTAGCTGGTAACATAGAGGGATACTGTAGCATTAACGAAAGGGTGGCACGTATCGTAAAGAAACCTAATTAGAGGTACAAGATGAAGGTGGTACAGGCCTACTCGCCTACATCAAGTCATGACGTACTAGTTGAAAGCTTCTATGAAGATCCAGAGTTGGCAATGAGTAAGGTAAAAACACAATATACTATACTAATGGTCGACTTCAATACCAAGGTCAATACCAAGGTAGGCAAGAATCAGGCTGGAGACCAGGCAGTAGGGGGTTATGACATCAGTACTATAAACATCAGAGGGGAGTTATTAGTAGAATTCACAAAACGCGATACTTTACGGATTATTCAACTTAAGTTGAGAACGAATCCGAGAGCAATGGAAAAGAAACTGATAGGTTTAATCCTAGAAGACAAGCGCAGAGTTTATCAGGGAACAAACGGGTGTTAAGGACATCATGGTCAAAATCAAGAAGAAGAAATGGTAATGGGCAGGGCACGTAGCAAGAAAGAAGATTCACGCTGTTATTTGAGGATCGCAGACTGCATTCCGAGAGAAGGCGAGCTAGTGAATGGGAGACAGAAAGTTAGGTGGGCAGATCAGGTTAGGAAGTTTACGGGTACAAAGTGGTAGGACCGAGATGAAGCACAGGACCGAGTTGACTAGCGGAACATTGGAGAGGCCTTTGTACTGCAGTGAGCGTAGTCAGGCTAATGATGATAAACACAATAGTTGCTTTACGGAAGCCCTAGATCCTTCGCTGATGATGCTATCTCATCTGTCACCACAATATCGCTTCCCAAACTAGTCTGTTTCGGAGGCTTTCCTATCGAACCTACATTTTGTTCAGTCACGTTTTCTTTGCGAAGCCAACGCAAGGGATGACGTGTCGCCCATGTAGTTCCCGTATAGGCGCCAACGTCTCGCCAAAGTTAAGATTCCCTCTTCCCGTTTGTATGCTTTCCTTTCACCATGCATTTCGCATTGCCGCGCTCTCGCGGGAAAGACATCACCCGTAGCGAAACAATCTTCTTTGGCCCGTCGAAGCCAAACACGTTCGCACATACGGAGCGAGAGGATGGACAGAAACGCAGGGACGTAGCTTCACTGCATCCTGTCTCGTTGTTGACGTTGGTCGAAACGGCGCGCACGGCGTGCACAGAGAGAAAGACTTTCCGGGAGCAGCGGGCACGTGCGGCCGTGTGATGCGATTGCCGGGGAGTGGACGTGCCCGACGAGCTACAGGCAGCGGTGCACACAGTCGCGTGCATTGCTGGCGTTGCACACGCTGACACCGCAGCGCATGTCCCGTTATCCCGTCTGCTTTGCCCGTTTCCCGCTTACAACGCCTCCCTCTATAGTTCGTTTTTTTCTCTCTCTCTCTCTCTGCTAGGACTCTCCCAGGGCACTGTTATTTTCCTTTTCACTGCTTTCTTTCATATCACACGTCTTTTACACGCCCGTCCCGCGGCGTTATCTCTACCGACTTGCTCCAGGCGTTGTATGTATGGGGACGCGCGAAATGTTGTTCCGGTCCCCTCGTACTTAATTACTTTGTTTTGTGCTGTGTGGAGATATGTAGTTGTGGATGCTTTGCCATATATGAGGTTTTGGGGTCTGGCGAGAGGAGTAGTACAAAAAAACAAACAAACTAGGCAGCGTTTACGTAGTGAGAGGCCTATCTTCGCTAATCCCGGAAGTGCACGACCACCCGAGCGCACTTGCAAAGATGAACGCTATAAATTCCGCAGTACGGGCGGCGTGAAATAATTAGTGCTGTGTAATACAGGTGCAGCGTCGTCGCGACACGACAGCGCAACTGCAAAGATGAAACGCATAAAATTATAGAACTCAGCTTCAGTATTAGATGTACCGCACCATGTGTTGTCGGGCTTGTTTTTTTGTTGCGAGGGGCCTCGCGTTAGGATACAAAGGATCCCAGCTTCTACACTATTGAAGCAGCTCTAGCACGCGAAAAATTTCTTTTTGTTGCTGTTGTTAGCCAGACACCTTTGTCGGAGCGTACCAGCAGAGAAGCGGAAAAATGCAGGTGCAATAGAGGCGCCTGGAATGTGGAGTATTTTCTCATGAGTAGGAAGAAGGAAGACGAAGTGATTCTCTTGTGGAACACATCTTTCGGTCTGTGCTGTATTTTCTGCGTTCTACAGCGCAACAGCGGGGTCTCCAGCCCCCTACATCGCGGTCATGGATGTACAATCCCCGGAGATCCCGCCCGGTATCAGTTCATCCACGGGCATTGCTTCAAGAAAGCGTGGTAATACATCTAGTGAGAGCGAGGACACTGAGCCGTACTCTGCATCAGACTACGAGTCCTCGGAAGACGGCTTCGAACCTGTGCTCTACCGCAAGGCCAAACGAAGAATCATGAACGCATCATCGGCATCAAGTACAGCCACTGTGAGGACAGCGCCTCAGCGATGGCCTCACTCCATTCTGTTTGTGCCGCAGACTACTACTGCCAATCTACGCTTCCTCAACAGGCAAGCACTGTCCTTGTACCTTGAAAACATTGTGCCTAACGAGATTAAGGACATCAGGATAAACACGAGGAAGAATATTTTGGCAATCGACGTGAGGAACCCGAGTGCACTGAACACGCTACAGCATGTGTCGGAGCTGGGAAACATCAAAGTCCGATCCATCATACCAGCGAATGGTGACACCGTAACAGGAGTTATCTATGACATAGACACTGAAATCACCAATGAAGATCTTCCTGTACTGATAAAACCAGTGAGCGAAAACAACGTCATTGTGCATGCTGGTCGCCTAGGCAACTCTCGTTGTGTGCGAATAACATTCAAGGGTGACTGTCTTCCCTCTTACGTGAAGGTTGGCCATTTCCGTCACCAGGTTCGCCCATTTATTCCGAAGCCTATGCAGTGTTTCAAGTGCCAGAAGATTGGCCACGTGCAGGGCGTTTGCAGAAATTCCGCAGTGTGCCCCCGATGCGCCGAACACCACTCAGAAGACGACTGTAATGCAACTACGTTGAAATGCTCCAACTGCCAAGGAGCTCACAGTGCTTCCTCCAAGGACTGTCCTCAGATTAAGAAAGAGATTTATATTCTGAGGCAAATGGTGCGAGACAACTCGACTCACAGAGAGGCTGCGCAAAAAGTAAGGCGTAGGCGCCGCCATCGTCGAAGGTCCTCACGAAGGACAGTGCAAAATCTGACGACAAAGTCAGAAACTCAGGTGAAATCGACAGGCGCGGCTCCTAGCACGGCAAACATCTGCGCTGAAAGAGAAGATGCCGGAAGATCTCTCTCTCCAAAGGAATGGCCACTCCTTCAGCCTAGACGATCTGTTGAGCCTCAACAGAAGCCGCCTACACGACCTGTTGAGCCTCAACAGAAGCCACCTCAAGAACAAGCACAAAATGCTGCAACAACCGGGAAGCCAGATCATCGCGTGATGGTGATGCTAAGATCATTAGTGGACACCATTCGCATGTTGTTAAACGACATGAATACACCGTCAGCCAAAAGTGCCCTTCAAGTACTGGACGCGCTTAGTCCAGTGCTAGCAGCCCTAGAGTAGACCATGGCTAACGCACCACTGTCTTTCAGGGAGGAGGTTCGTAAAGCAGCAATACTGCAGTGGAACGCCAGGGGACTGAGATCGCGCATTGGTGACTTTCGTCAATTTGTGTACGTCAATATGTTTCCCGTAATCGTCATCTGTGAGCCGAACTTATCGAGTGCAATACGACTCTCGGGATACGAACCTTTTATGTCGTCTACTGTTACTGAAAGCAGCAAGGTTCTGGTGTACATTCGCCGAGACCTCACTTACATCTTTCAACCTGTACCACCTCATGACGGAAACCAATACGTATGCTTAAGAGTGAAAAAGAGGAGGCTCAACATCACGGTGGTTGGCGCATACCTATCACCATCAAGCCGTTTCGATCAAAAAAGACTACGAGACATCATAGCGTTAACTCCTGACGCGTGTGTTATCATCGGAGATTTTAACGCTCATCATACATTATGGGGAAGTCAGAATACCAACATGAAGGGCAGAAGCTTGGTGTCTTTTGCCTCCGACAACCAACTTTGGTTACTGAACGACGGCAGTCCTACATTTTTACGTGGCTCCACATACAGCAGCTGTCTCGACTTGGCTTTTGTTTCGCGAAGCCTAGTGAAACATACTGAATGGTTCACGGATATAGAAACGCACGGGAGTGATCACATTCCAACATACGTCAAGATCAGAGGATTGTCGCCTCCTAAAGTGCGCGACATGGTTAAAAGAGTGGACTGGAAAAAATTTCAGTCTCGTATGGAAGACCAATGCCAAAAACACATATCCGATTTACAAGAGGCCATCCAGAGCACTGTAAAAGAGACTGTGTGTACGATCCCATGCCCTGCAAGATTCATGGACATCGACATAGAGCTGGAGCGGCTTCGAGCCTTGCGACGACGAGCTGAAAGAAGGTACCGGCGCACGAAGGACATAGAAGATTTACGGACTGCTAGACGTATGCAGAAGAAGATCAAACGTTGGTTGGACAAGCTAGCATTCCAACGCTGGATTACTTTCTGCGAGTCACTCGACCCTCGTAAGCCTTTATCGCACATATGGACGACGGTTAGAGGTTTGCGGTCATCGCCCATTCAGAAGTCACCATTCAAGGCCTTAGCCCTTCACCAAAATCGACCAGATGTGGACGTTGCTGAAGAGTTCTGTGCCGGACTATCAGGGCAAACTACAGCCATCAGCAGCTCACCACTTTCGAGCAGTTGTCCGCCACCACGTGATTCCTCTATAGACTTCCCGTTCACCATTCAGGAGCTCAAAGCAGCACTTGCTTCATGCAAACGTACCTCTGCACCAGGACCTGACGGAATCTCCTACAGAGCCCTGTGTCATCTGGGTGAGCGCGCGAGAATAGCTCTACTTCAGCTATATAATGATTGTTGGCTAGAGGGCACTGTCCCCTTAAGTTGGAAAACTAGTCGTCTAGTACCATTACTGAAACCTGGCAAATCACCATTGGTACTCTCCTCCTATCGCCCGATCGCATTGGCCAGTTGCGTGGGTAAAGTGATGGAGAGAATGATTCTCGGCCGACTCGAGTGGTACTTGGAGTATCATCAGATCTACCCAAATGCCATGGCTGGCTTTCGACGTGGTCGATCATCGATCGATAACGTCATCGACCTAGTCACGTACGTTGAACACGAGAAAGGCCATAAGCGTCTTTGCGCGTCTCTGTTCCTTGACGTCAAAGGAGCCTATGATAACGTGACACATGAATCCGTCCTTGCCGCACTAGAAGAGATTGGAGTGGGTGGCCGAATGTTTAAGTGGATACGCAGTTATCTCCAAATGCGATCCTATTTTGTGAGTACAGAGACTGGGAACACGTCTACACATTTC
Source organism: Rhipicephalus microplus (assembly GCF_043290135.1). NCBI lineage: Eukaryota > Metazoa > Arthropoda > Arachnida > Ixodida > Ixodidae > Rhipicephalus > Rhipicephalus microplus. The sequence goes on from NW_027464812.1 coordinate 32,878, forward strand.
AGTTGTCGTGGCGTCCCTCAGGGTGGTGTACTGAGCCCCGTGCTATTCAATATAACACTAATTGCTCTCCATACGCACCTACCAAACAATATTTATCTATCAACATACGCTGATGACATCTGCATATGGACATCTGCGGTAACTCGCCTGCAGTTACGAGCGAGAATACAGAGAGCTGCTACTTCAACTGCTTTGTATCTACGCAATCGAGGCCTGGAAATTTCCTCCGGAAAGTGCGCTCTTCTGGCATTTACGCGCAAACCCATGTCGAATTACAGAGTGTCAATTAACGGTCAAAATATACCATATCGTCGATCTCACAAATTTCTGGGTGTCATAGTCGACAGAGACTTATCATGGAGCCCTCATGTGTCGTATTTGAAAAAGCGATTGACAGGCATATGCCATCTTTTCAAGTTTCTCGCTGGAAAGACTTGGGGAATGCAGCCTAATGCTATGTTACGACTGTACAGGGTGCTTTTCCTTGGCTTTTTACGATACAGTTTGCCTGCATTATCAAACGCCAGCAAAACAAGTCGACGCATGATACAAAGCGTTCAGGCACAGGCGCTTCGAATATGTCTAGGTCTGCCTCAGGGTGCCTCAACAATGGCGACTATAGCTATAGCCAAAGACCACTTCGTGCAGACCCATATTGAAATTGAAGCTTTGAGGATACACATAAGGCATGTGGGCCGGAATCCCCATCACCACCTAGCCTCTCTACCAGTGGATAGACCTCATACTTCCTTTTGTCGAACAATAACTACACATGGTGACTCCCTACCAACTGGTTTTACGCCCGCGGCGAGACCTTCAATTCCTCCATGGTGCCTCAAACAGCCAGTCATCTACCTGACAATACCAGGCATTCAGAAAAAATGTGATTTCTCAATACCAGCCCTCAAGCAGCTCGCATTACTTCTGCTTTACGAGAAGTACCAAGACTGCACCCACGTCTACACCGACGGCTCCGTCCTGCCAAACAGCTCAACTGCGGCGGTCGTTATTCCAACGCACGCCACAACCATCAAATTCAGGACAGCTCATGCAACCACAACAACGGCAGCAGAGCTTGCAGCGCTTCGCGCTGCGCTGCGTTTCATTAACGACCAAAGCACGCAAAGGTGGACGATTTTTTGCGACTGCAAGGCGGCACTGCATTCACTTCTGTCAAATCTACGCCGTGGTCCACACGAGCAGTTGGTATTTGAAACAGCAGAAATGCTACACCACATAACAGAGAAAGGGCACCACGTTATATTTCAGTGGTTGCCAAGCCACTGTGGAATTATCGGTAACGAACGAGCTGATCAAGCAGCCCGTTCAGCCCATACAGAAGACAGCGACCAGTCAATACCTCTCTCAAGAACGGACGCTGCTAGGAGGCTCCGAATGCTTGCTCGCCAACGCTCCATGGCTCTTTGGAATGAGCCTCTCTTTACGCATGCAAGATTACGATCCCTTGATCCAACGTTAAGCATGCAGCTTCCAACAAAAATTCGACGAGGCGACGCTACTGCTCTGTGCAGACTATGGTTGGGAGTCGCGTTTACCCGTGCGTACGCGTTCCGCATAGGTATGGCCGACACCGCCGACTGTGCACACTGCGGAGATGAAGAAACAATTCGACATATCCTGTGTGACTGCCCGAAATACAACCTGGAAAGACAACACCTTTCTAATAAACTAAACAGGTTAGATGACCAGCCGCTGTCAGAAGAAAGGATACTGCGCCATCGTCATGACTCATCGTCACAGAAGAAAGCCGTGCAAGCGCTACTGGGCTTCTTACGAACTACTGGCCTGTCGGAACGCCTCTGAGTGGACTGATTTTGTGTGTGCGTGTGTGTCGGTGTTTTTCTCTTATTTTTTTTTAACTCTCCCTTTCTCTTTCAACCCCCTATTCCCCAACCCCAGTGTAGGGTAGCATACCGGATACTAGCATCTGGTTAACCTCCCAGCCTTCCTCTTTTCTCGTTTCTCTCTCTCTCTCTCTCATGAGTAGCGGAAGTGATAAATGGGAGCGCGTGCCTTACTAGTTGTGACATGCGTATGTAGTGTTTGGAAGCTACCGTCACCACGGGGCAGGCATGACACACTTTGAATACTGAATCTTGCACGTCAGCGCCTCCCGTTGACGTCTGCGCTCGCTATAGAACTTGCGGTACAGCCAACTTCAATAGGTCTTGGTGTTATAACAGAAATTTGCGAGCGTACAAAAAGTGAGCTTTCAGGCGTTGCGTTCACTCTAGTACTCCAAGCGCCTCTAAGTTAGTTCAGAAGCGCCTTTATAAGATAATGACATAAGGTTCCTGCGACTCTTTCCTTCCTGCGAGGAAGCCTATATACAAAAAGAAGGCCTATCTACAGCGTCGTAGACGTCGTGGTGGCTTGGCGGCCAAGCTGCGTGAATGTAGCGCTTGAGTCCGAAGCTTTTGACTCTCTGCTTAGGCGGCGGTGCTTTGATGGATGCACATTACAGGAACAACAGCGTGTTTTTGTTTAGATGTAAATTCAGGAGCACTCGGCAGGCAGAATTCATCCTTACTTTCCCGAAGTGTGCCTCAATATTATCAGGGGTTTGACTCTCGAAAACGCTTTAGTTTGCTTTTTAAATTTATTCTACAATGCTTCTCGAACTTTTTGTTAGCTATTGCGCGTCAGTGTAACAAAATAATAAAAGTAAACTATGACTAAACTATGGCATATAGCTAGGGCAGCTTACATACACAGAAAAAAAAATTCTCGCCTCGCATTTTGGGTCTTTCGAATCTCACCACAAGAACGCCTGCATGGATATAACGCCAACATAAATATTTTCCCTCTTTTTTTTTTTCAAACGCGAACCACTGCCGCTTTCGAGAGTCGCTACAGTAAAGACAAAAGGTCGTTTTGGCGCGTGGTGGCCTTGTCGTCAAACTGAGGCCACACGCGTATTGCATGTAGTGCGCGAAAAAATATATACAATAAATAAAAAATAACGCTCTTTCGGCGTTTCCAGCGTATCGGACAATAAATTCGCCCCGCGTCAGTGCAAGACGCGACTCAAGAGACCCCCCGCTTGACTCAATAATTCAACCCGTCGGAGACCGGGGTTACTTGCTGGGATATTGATGGGTTGAACCCTGGAACGCAATCCGGGAGACGGTGTCTTCAGACTTGGTGAAGTCTGTAGCGGCGCTGGCTTTGTTCGTACTTCTTTTAGCTGCTCTTCGTGCGCGCAATGATTGATACCTCCATAAAAAAAGAAAAAAAAGAAATCAGAGCCAAGAATAACCGGAAAAGTTAACTTTTCAGTTTGTCGGAAAGTTCTGCAGCTTTAATATTTCTGTAACTATGACGAGAAACCAAAACATACAGAAGGCGCCAGAGTAGTGGGGTACGTTGGGATGTAAGATAATATGAACTCATCAGTTGGAAAGTCGCTAAAAAAATCCTGAAGAGGACACGCACGCACGCACGCACGCACACACACACACACACACACACACACACACACACACACACACACACACACACACACACACACACACACACACACACACACACACACACGCACACGCACACGCACGCACACACACGCACACGCACGCACGCACGCACGCACACGCACGCACACGCACGCACGCACACACACGCACACACACGCACACACACACACACACACGCACAAAGCGATTAAATACACTGCTAAAAAATGGGAAGGTTTCGTTAAGATAGTTTATTAGAGGAGTAAAGGCGTAGATTAGCAGCCATTGAAAACAGTAAATGAGCTGAAGAATTAAAAAGAATTCTCGCGTGAGAAAAATCAACCAGCAGATAATTATTTTAAAACTTTTTTCACGCCAGATAAGGTGAAAATATCACTGCAAGCAATAACCGGCAAAAAATACATACGATAAATTTTTGTTTAGTTTTCGCGTTTGTTCTAGGGTTCATTCACACTTACTCAAGTTGGATGTAAATAAATAAATATATGAAAATAAAGAGAAGAAGCATAGACAGCGAGTGAGTGAGTGTGTGAGTGTGTGAGTGAGTGAGTGAGAAAAGTATGCAGAATATCAGTGGCATCTAGGGTGACATAGATGCAGGTGTGATAAAAATGAAACACGTATACTCCGATGAAATGTTTTTTTTCACCTGCCATAGCTTCATTAAATTCAGTAATAAAATATCGTCAGTGATCTTTTTCTTCCATCTTATCAATTCTCTGAATGCAAAAAATATTTTAAAATAAAATAATAGACGAATTTTCAAATACCTAGCTTCTTCTCATGCACTTGGCAAACCGCCCGAATTCTTCACGAGCTTAGTTTGCATTACGTCAATTAAAATTACATAAAATTGAAATAAAGGAAACAAAAGAAAGCTACCGATTGAAAGCGTCAGCTTGCTGTGTGGTGAAAGAAAACGCCTTTTGTATACTTTTACGTTCAAAATATACTTCTTTTTTTTTGCGCCACTAAAACATACAAAGGAAAGAAATATATACTTCTTGCGAAAGAGCTAAATCAGACTGGAATGACAAATATGCTTTATTGGTGACAGTTTCGACAGCCACTTAGAATCATGCAGAAATACTTGGCCCGGGTGCGTCTTTTACGGAGTCTTCGGGAGCTCAATCTCGTCTGCAATTTTTTTATTCTTCCTTATAGTTACCCGTTACTTCTATAGGATTGTGACATAATCCATCTTTTAGTCGTACGCCTGTCGCAGATTTCGCAAGTGTTGCACTCGGGCGTCCTAGAAGTTTTTCCTAAAGCCTGCTACTGACGCATTGGTATCTTTTGCAAGGATGAGGAATTCGCACATACGCCTTTCACGCCCACTCGTAATGTGTTTTTAAGCTCGCGCTGTAAACGAAGTCTTTACGCGAGCACGATACCCTGCTGGCGACAACAGCTTTCATAATCTCCTGCAGCGGTGAAAAATAACAGGCGGAGTTAGTGATGACACAAGCGCTGCGCCGCTGGTCTAGCATTTGCTTGTAGATAGTTCTTCATTTTTTTTTTCATTTTAAGCTTTGCCTGATACGTTTTCGAGTTAACAGTAATATGAAAAGAAAAGCTCAATTAAGTTTGATGCCTTGTCAAAGTGCACTGCACTGAAATCATGCCATGATTGTATTTATATATTACTATCTATATTTAAAAGAAAGCAGTTCTAAAGTACTTACTCTTGATTCCAGCTGGCTCTGCCGGCATGTACATTGGGTCCAGTGCTGTAGGTGGTGCTCCCGCGCTAAACTGATGCAGCAGCAATACCCGACTGCGCCTAGTTTTAGGGGCAGAAAAAAAAATCACACGTGGAGTTATTGCAAGTGCTCTGTTGTGCTTTATATAGCAAATTACTTTTGGTTATTGCCGTGTTACCACGTTAGCTAAACATCTGCAGGATTTTCTTTTAGGTTTCGGTAAATCATTGCACCGTGCTGTCTTTGGTGAACTTCTTTGACGTTTGTCTGACTAAATTGTCAGGCAGTGCCGGTACTTACTACGCAAAGTTAGGTACGCGTTCAAGTGCTTGTGCGTCGTCTGTGTATTTAAAAATACCTTCCCACTGCCTTACTGCGTCTATATTTCTTTCCGAAAAAGAATTGAAATTCCGCGGATCAATTTACTGTTTCCACGAAACAACGTTCCGTCATGCGTAGATAAAGTTACTGACATATTACTGACCGTTATGATGATACTGGTAACGTGCTTGATTTGTTGCTTTGTGATGCTCTGAACATTATTTCAGATATATTTGCTTTGCCCGGCATAAGTGATCATAAGGTTATTGTAGCCGACGCTACATTTCGAAAAGTGTGTGTACCGAAAAAAGAAAGCCCCTAGAACAGTGTATGCATATAACAGGGCTAACTACGCTGCACTAAACCTAGCTCTTGAATCTTACTGTCCTACTTTTGACACATTGACAGATGAGTAAAACGGGGAAGAGTTATGGTGAGTACATAAAGAGAAACTTTTTGAACTTCGTGCTAAACTTGTTCCCGTTCGAACACTCTCTTCCAAAAGTTCAAAAAATAAACCGTGGTTTAACAGGCAACTCAGTTCTTTATTAAGAAAAATGAGAAGAATCTATCGGCTTAGCAAGACTCAGAAATCGGATATTTGCTACGTACAGTTAGCAGAGTTAAAACGTAGTTTTAGAAAGCTCGCTGGATCAGCCAAACAAACATACTTCGCTAGCTTAGGCCAGAAGCTGGTAGACGATCCGAAGGAATTTCGGAAATACGTTAAAAGAAACAGTAAGGAGGACACTTCTGTTCCACCATTGCACTGGTCCGACCGAATTATTATTGATGATTTGAGTAAGGTCGAAATTTTTGTTAATCACTTTTCATCGGTATTTCAGTCTGATTTTTCAGATGCTAGTGCAGTTACAATCAATGGTTTTTCTGTCCAAGTTGACAAAATGTCTGAGGTTGTGTTTAGTGCGACGGGAGTCGAGAGATTATTGTAAGGCTCGAAACACACGAAAGCGAGTGGTCCGTATGATATCCCGGCATCGTTTCTTATTAACTGTCCTGACAATCTGTGTTTATATTTTTGTCGTTTATTTCAAAATTCCTTGAATGACTGCATTGTTCCTGGGGACTGGAAGTTGGCCCGCGTGGTACCAATTCATAAAAGTGGACAGAGGGACAGAGTTGAGAATTATAGGCCAGTGTCGTTAACTAGTATTGTATGCAAAGTGATGGAACTTGTGATTTATAGGAGCATCATGTCTCACCTTGTTGCCAATAACCTTCTTCTTTCTAGTCAGCATGGGTTTCGGCAGGGATTTTCTTGTACGACGCGATTGGTAGAATTTACTCATGACCTTGCCTCGGCTGTCGACAAGCAGCAAAGTGTTGACTGTATACTTTTTGGATTTCAGAAAAGCTTTTGACGTCGTTACGCATAGTCTCTTGATCGCTAAACTTCGATATTACAAATTGGATGATAGGATTATTGCTTGGATAGCTGAGTATCTTCCCTCAAGGCAGATGTCTGTGGCTCTGAACGGTTGTTCCTCTACATACGTTGTTGTGACCTCTGATGTACCACAGGGATCAGTCTTAGGTCTGCTTTTATTTTCGGTGTTCATAAATGACATCACTTTCGGTATCACATCATCATTTAGAATGTTTCCAGATGACTGTATAGTATATAGGGCCATCAATAGCGACCTTGACAAACAAGCACTGCAAAACGATTTAGATTTAATTGCTGTATAGTGTGAAAATGAAAAATGTCGTTAATTGTGAAAAAAAAGCGTCCACGTCACCTTTACCAGGAAGCTCTCGCACTGAAGAAATCATTACACGATTAATAACGCTAATCTTCAACATGTCATAGAATATATATACCTAGGCGTATTTTTCACTGTTGATTTGAGATGGAATAAACATGTCACTTACGTTAGGAACAAGGCGGTAGGAACATTAAGTTTTCTGAAACGTAACTTCAGTAGTTTATCACAAAAACTTAGAGAGTAGCTCTATTTTACACACGTCCGCAGTATACTGGAATATGCGTGCGTATGCTGGGACCCATATACTAAAGAACTTACAGGTAAACTTGAAAGAGTGCAGAATAGAGCAATTTGATTTGTCCTTGGAAATTACGACAGGATGCTTAGTGTGACAGAGAGCAGAAAAACATTAAATTGGGATCTACTTGAATACCGTCGTCAAAACCTCAGATTAAAATTCTTTCACAGCATTTATCGTTTGAGAACAGGGATCATCAGGCAATTGTATTTTCAACCACCCAACTATGTTTCTCAAAGACGCGATCATCAATTAAAAATACGCGAGATTCCTTTTGGGGGTAACGCTTTTCGCTACTCTTTCTTTGTCCGCACTATAAGAGAATGGAACACTCTGCCACCGGAAATATTCTCTATTGATTCAAGTGATGATTTTTTCCATGCTTTATGAATGTTTTTTTTTTGTGTTTGATCATATGTACTGTACCCTCCCTGCTGTAATGCCTTATGGTGAAGCATGTACTTAATAATTAAAAAAAATAGTCTAGTGGCTAAGGTACTCGGCTGCTGACCCGCATGTCGCGGGTTCAAATCCCGGCTGCGGCGGCTGCATTTCCGATGGAGGCGGAAATGTCGTAGGCCCGTGTGCTCAGATTTGGGTGCACGTTAAAGAACCCCAGGTGGTCAAAATTTCTGGAGCCCTCCACTACGGCGTCTCTCATAATCATATGGTGGTTTTGGGACGTTAAACCCCACAAATCAATCAAATCAATATATATATATATATATATATATATATATATATATATATATATATATATATATATATATATATAATAGGCCGAAACCTGAGACGTCTCATTCAACGCCAAAATTAATCACCGATGGCGTCCGGTGGCGTCGGCTTCCCACGTTGACAACGTCAACACGAGTGGTGCAAAAAAAAAAAAAGTTACCGCCGCTGGTGGCATCACCATATGACGCACCAATGACGTCGCAAATCGTTCAGATTGGTCGCGCCATAGTGACGCCACATAACGTGGCGTCGCGGGATGGTATCATGACACGGCGTCCTCGCTTGGTCTAAAGTGTACCGTTAACGGAGGCAGCGTGAAAGCACGTGAAGGGCAGAATGCACTAACATAGCAAAATGAGCTAGCGGCTGAACGTAGTTTGGTACTTAATAGTCTATTCAATAATTGAAAGAAAAGGCAAGCATAATCATTACTGGGATGTAAAATATTGTTTTTTGAATAATTAACCTAAGTCAGGGAAAAGCTAATTTAACTATTACAAAAAAGAAAATACCGGAACTGTCTTTGTAACGAACTCAATTGGTAATACATAAAAAAGTTTATGAAAAATCGTTGGTTCACTGATTATTGAACATGTTCTTGAAGTAAAACATTATGAGTGTCAGGGAAGACATTTTATGCAAAAGAAAGGTTGCATTGGGAAGTGTTTTTTTTTTTTCAATGCGTCTCAAGCTGTGAAGAAGAGCGCATATCATGGGAGCAAAAAAAAAAAAAAGCACGCAGAAATAATTTATCACAGCAACATTTACTGACGAACCTGAGAAATTATTTTCGTGTCCCTCGTGGACGCTACGGTGGCTTAAAATCTTCACAAGCTTTTAATAATGTTCTTGATTAAATGATTGTTTATTCTTCGGCTTCCAACCACTTTATAGAACGCTCTATATATATGAAAGGTAGCGTAATATATTGGTGCTTCGTCCGAACGGACACGTCAGATAGACAGTGCTTCTAAAGTGCTTGTCAAGTACATCCCGGACTTCGTACTAGCAGTGGCTAGAAAGTATACACAAAGTAAATAAAATGCGAGCATAAGTGCCTATTAAGGGATTCATTTATGGTGTTTTCCACGAAGACAGAGAGCTTGGAAATCCCAGAGAGCGAATGGACGTTTGCTGAAAGAAATAAAAAATCTGGTAGAATAAATTACTTTCTCCCAATCTCTTTGTATGGCATGTCGCACATCGAATATTTTAGATTTAGGTGCACGTCGCCAGGCGGTCCAGGTGGTCAAAATTTTCGAAGCCCTCCACTACGGCGTCTCCCATATTCCTATGGTGGTTTGGGGACGTTAAAGCCGAGCAATTATTAGTTGTATTACTCATAATATAACTTTTTGCAGGCTACATGTTTGTTGCCGAGAGAGCCGGAGGCATTTATACGAACAACCAGAGATTGTACATGTGTATGAATTTAGACAACTGCTTTACTTACATTGGGAGATGTGAAACATGTGCTAAGAAAAGTTAATATATCTTGCTGTTGTCTATCCTAAAGCAACATATTTATATATATGTTATATGAGATGCACTTTAGTTTGTGGTTTCGAAAACTTCAAGCACATTGTATTATTTAACATGTGTAATTGTTGCGACGCTGTTAATGCTTAGCTTCTAATTTTTCGGTGGAGTAACATTTGAGAGCGAACTCGAGCTATCTCAACAAGTGTGGTCTGACCACTGAAGTTATTCAAGATGCTTACGGTTTGCATTTTTCTTTTTCTTTTTTTTGCAGTTCAATATGACGTCACCTGTTCGAGCACGGAGATGAAAGTGGTCGTCTTCCTCAACGACTCAGCGTCAGCCACATACCTCGAGAAGCTCAAGGCCTACTCACGTAAGTCAGATTTGCTGCGCGTGATCGGTAGGCTATTTAAGAAATCGTGTTTCTAATTGGCCGGCAACAAAGAGCGATAGGCAGAGAATCGTTAAAGCACGACAGACAATGCACTGAGTCCGTAGTTTTTTCGTACATCAGAGCCTTGCCTGTCATTTTATCACCGTCTCGTTTTTCGCTCGTGTAATAATGATGTGCCCACCAGCCCACTTAGGCGCCCTCCTGATGTGACCTTATAAAAGTAATACTGAGCTGGCAATTGCCTTTCGGACTCATTGAGAGATAGAAAAGGAGTGGTTGACTGGTGATTTGAAGTAAGAAAAGGCAATTATTTCTTTAATTTGTAAGGGAGAATAGCATAGCACAAAACAATTGGCAGCATATCCACGGAGTGAATGATGGAGAGTGGGGCGAAGCATTCGTCCGTCCATTCGTTCTTGCTTCCGTTCGTTCATGCGTCCGTCTGTGTGACCGTCCATGCGTCCATCCGCCCGTCCATGCGTGCGTCTGTTCGTGCGTTCGTCCCTGCGTTCGTCCATGCATCCGACCCTGCGTCCGTTCATGCGTCCGTTCATGCGTCCATCCATGCATCTGTCTGTGTGTCCGTTCGTCCATCTATTCAACACTCCAAGTACCACCATCTCGCATCTTTTCATTATATATTCCCCATATAGAAGCACCGTCATCTAGCGGACATTCCAACGACTAAACGAGAGGTGGCACACGCACACTTTCTTACGGCTTGCGCTCCGGGTCTACTTCCCACCTTTAACCACCTCGAGTTCATGGCATATACTAGTTCACTGTATTCATGGCACTGCGGCCCAACGCTCGCTAAACCTTTCTACAACCAAGGAAGTTACGCCCAGCGAGTATAACGTAGCAACCGTTTCCTGTCAGATAGTGGTCAATGTACATGCCCATGGCTGCTAATGAGAAATGAAAGACAGGAGAATTCGGCTTTTACTTTTTTACGGCTTGCGCTTCGTATCTGCTTCCCACCTTTAACCACCTCGAGTTCATTCATGGTATATACAAGTTCATTGTATTCATGGCACTGCGGCTCAACGCTCGCTAAACCTTTCTAAAGCTAAGGACGTTACACCCAGCGAGTATAATGTAGCAACCCTCTCATGTCAGATAGTGCTCAATGTACATGCCAATGGCTGCTAATGGTGATCGCAGCCTGCGCGTTAACTAAAAGCCGAATGCTCCTGTCTCTCATCCCCCATTAGCAGTCATTGACATGTACATTGAGCACTATTTTTTATTGTTCAAACCCGCACAGAAGAAGTCTCTCACCGGCACCACCTTGGAGGTCAAAATGTTATACTTGTTACATACTACAACGGCTACGAGGGACGAACGGGTGCCGTTATAAAGAGTTTCGCCCCTAAAAGAAACCGGGCGGGGGGGGGGGTAGAAAATAATAATTAATACACTTACAGTGAGAGGTATGGGAAGAGATGAGTCTGAAGGGCCTGCCCTCAGCAATTAGTTGGAGGGGATTCTATAGTGGGAGGGGATTCTATAGTCCGGTATCCCGTAGCTGCCGGGCTGGCCCGGGCTCTAGCCACCAATGCATGTATTAGAAAAGCCGAACAGGACAGCTTCCTAGTCCTCTGGGGTGTAGGGAGGAATGGGGTGGGTAGATTGAATTTGAGGGGAATGCCCACACCTTGTGATAGGTGTCCCAAGACTCGTCCGCACAGAGCGGGTACGCACCCGAAAAGGCCGAATTGAAGTACTCCAGTACTGCCGGGCACAGTACAGTATTGGTAAAGAGACGCAGAAGCCGGCGATCCTCCGCCCTGCCGATGCCTTTACAGGAAAGGGGGGAGGGGTGGTGGTAGAGACTATGAGAGGATTGATAAAGAGAGATGTAATATCTCTAAAGGTGACAGCTGGATTGAAATCGGGTTCCGGAGCTGGACTGCGTATGGGTCTATGCCCGGTGAGTTAGCGCGCGGGTGGCAGCCTTGGTGCGTAACACAAATTTTATGAACAAGCAGCCGAGCAGCACTATAACCCCGCAGTCACCATGGTGGCCATTACTCACTTCGTATTAAGAGGGCTCGGACTCAACAAATTCTGAAAACAAGACTTCTCTGCCTGTCCCCCCCTTACTCCTGTAAAGCTTTCACTACCTCAATTAGGGTATTACTGCAAAAAAGCCAGCTTTACAAAAAATTCTGTACTTGGGCTGAGGAGTTAAGGTAAGATGTGGTGATGCGTTGCTTGCATGTAAGAAATGATTTCGAAGTTTTCTGTACGGTGTGAAGAACGCACTGCATACGAGACACCTATAGTTTACACTTTGCTCGGACAGGTTCAGAGAAACACTTACGTGCTCTGCATTAGGAAAGCGTTAGCATAGACGGAACAAAAAAAGCTTCGGGGAAAGAGATAATGAAGTAAACAAATGAGCGGTGTGACACACAGTTGTCCTAGCAAGATAATATTAGTCGGTAATTAAAGAAGTTCAGGGTACATACTATATGTATCTCTTACATCTTGTACTTCTACATATTGTTACTTCTGGCGGTAATATAGCTAGGCTATGCGTCGTTCTGAAATGACTTTTTCGTTTACATTTGCAAAACAAACGCGAAAGACTTTTCTACCTTCCTTGATGTAAGTCACACTGTTTCGAACGTGTTCATTAGCATGGGTACGCAAATTAACGAACGTAAATACCGCATACAGATAACGCTTATTAGCGAATTGTGTGTTTTCCTGGCAGCATGCCCACGCTTACCTATAAAAAAAAACATTAGTTCAATATGATGGGAAAAGAGTAAACTTGCAAATTTCGCAAGGCTAGGCCTGCCGTCTACCTACAACTTTCTAAACTTATTTCTAATGTGTTTCAGAAATAGAAGGGATCCACTGATGCCGAAAGAATATATCTGAATGCAACTGCAACTTCATTTTCATTACATTGACAAACAAATAATATGCGTTCATTTTTATAGGTCTAATACATTACATTACATTTCACTCAGTTCTTTCGCACGGTGTCGCCGGATATCGAACTATGTGACGCCTTCCTGTTCAGATTCTAAAATTTCAGCTTCCGTGTGAGTCCAATCGCCTAATTTAGCAAGTGAGGTTTTAAAAGCCGTGATGTCGAAGTACACAAGAGTATAGCTTTATTATCTGGAGCCAAGATATCAGACACATATTCGTGCATTGTTGTCACTGCACTAAAACAATCATGCTTGTAACTGGAAGAATAACCGAGAACGGAACTGAATGCGACTTAGCCTTAAGTCTAAGAACAGCATAAGCACTTAACCGTATTGCGATATGGGTTCCTATATAGAAGCAGTATCATCGCAGTTACGTTGGGACGCGAACGAATGAGTTTCAGAGGATGAATAGAACTTCCATATCATTGTCTTCCACCCATTAAAGTATAAAGAAAAGAAGAAAGCTTGTAGCGTGTAAGGTTAGCATGAAAGCCTCTGCTAAGCGCGCCCTCGCCAGGCGCTATCACATACTTACTTTTTACCTTTGAGTAGGTGGCTTATTGTGAATAAAGCAGCTGAACATTGTTGTTTGTAGCAGCAATGTTATTACGTTCCACGATATATATACACTAAATGGGAGAAAAGGGAACTAAGCAGCACCTAGTAACGGCTACTATGAGGCGCATTATGTGCGCCGGCCCTACAGGAAGGATGGAACAGAAAGTTTAGCGGTACAAAGAAGTGAACAAAATACAATAGAGAAACAACATGACAGCGTACGATGATTACAAAGAAACAGAATAGTAATGAGAAATTAGTGTAGCATGGAAAGACTGCTGCGGGTATAGCGCTATATTGTACAAATTGTTTAAAAAACTGCTTTTCAAGGTAATACATGCAGCTAGAAGAAACTGCTTGGTTGGTCAGCTTTGGAGGTATTAGTGAAGAAGCAAAGTGATGCAAAAAAGTCAATCACACAAGAAATGAAGGCAAGCGCTTATGTTTGATCCAATTTATTGTGTGAGTTCCAGTTCGTTGCATTGATTTGCCTCTTAATACATAATACATGCAGCGGGTGATACACTCGTACCTTTGCTAACCTGCCACTGCTTCGTCTTTTTGGATCAGATCGGTGTCTTTGAACAATGTACTTCCTTTTATACGTACACCTGGACGGTGTGTCAGGCTGTCTAGTTGTAAAGCTGCATCGTTGCACGTAAGAGGAAACGGGCTTGAAACGATCAGGTGTGCCTCGTACAGCAGGATGATACAGCTCACAGTCTTTGGCCCTTGTTTCTTGAATCACTGATGTTGAGGCACTAGCATGAAGAAAATCAAGGCAGATGGCAAATCGCGTCAATGTTCGAAAGATTGAAAATTGCTGCCTTTGATCTAGAATGGATGCGGCAGTGTTCATGGTGCCTCCTCGCTGTGTATACTTTTGAAACTGTAGCAGGCCATCTCTGTTCTCAGATTGACTTAATTGGAAAGGGTTCACTGTTACGGTCTTTCAGGTAACATGTTTAAGCTAGCTTGAGAGGAAAAAAGAAACTGTAGATAAATGATACAGTGCTGTGTCTTAGAATAATTAAGAGCCTCAGTCATTGAAACGCAAAATAAAACCAACCGCTTTATTCTCTTTTTGAATGAGAAACGAAGCTTAAACTCATTAGGTGCCTAATTAGAGTCCTTCCTTTGATTTTTTTGAGCAGCATCTAACTTGGAGACACGTTTCTGTTTTTAATCGTGTCGACTCAAATTATTCGTTGTATGCAATCAAGTATAAAAAGTTTCATCCTGAACGCGAACTCTTTCCGTGTCACTGCTTTTTCTTTAAGGATTGATTAAATGCTTCTACCTGGTATTTTAAAGGTAGCGCGTTAAACTAAACGGTGTTCCTTGAATGGCAAAGTAAAGCCCATTATGCAGTGAGACTGTTTTTTTTTGTTTGCAAAACGCTTTAGCGAAGACAAGTTTGCTTACGCTGCAAGCGTGTAATGCAAATATTAGGAGCGCATTGAACAGCATTAGACGACCGGAGAATGTCACGAGTATGGAAATGCCACCTAATAAAGAAAGATGGCAACGACATCGATGTGAGATCCAGTCTCGAGCAACCAAGTTGGCTTGAACATCTGTGTTTTATAATCTATGGCGTCGCCAATTTTCCTTGTGGATATGAGATACTTTCCCTTATAGTTAACAGTACAGAGCAAAGCAAAACAAAACCTGTGTGCTCAGGGAAGCGTTAGCCTTTCTAATGCTGACCGCGTACTGCTGAATAAATACTCCTTGTAAAATAATTTAAATAAGCATGCCATTGTTCACTATACCTGCCTATCCACTTATAGTGAGGACATTTGTTTCTCCGAATTAAGGGATACATGTTTATAACAGACAGCATATGCTTGCGAGTTTTTAATGGCTTTCTTAGTAAGGGGAAGAAAGCGAGGCAGGACGAAGTTGCTATCGTGTTAGTGCACATAATCCGCTATTGGTATTGTGGGTTTTTGGACGTGGTGAAACGTTCTTGAACACAGAGTGTCGCATGTGCCTAGCCGAACTTCGTGCTCAGAAGCTTTTTATCTCTTAAAACTTCGACCTTTTTCCGCACTTCTGCTCTATTTGAGAGATAACATGAAGTGGTTTGCGAAGAATAAAGCAATGTGAGTGTCAATGAATGCAATATATGTAGCTAAGTGTTAACTAAAAAAAAACTCAAAAGATCAACCTGGCCCAACACACTGCACATCGACAGCAGTCATAGACCTATGGACTTCTAGAGTGATGTATATATATATATATATATATATATATATATATATATATATATATATATATATATATATATATATATATATATATATATATATATATATATATATATATATATATATATATATATATATATATATATATATATATATATATATATATATATATATATATATAGATAGATACGGCGGAAAGAAGTGTATATGAGGGCTAGTTTTCTGTGTTTCACACGATATTATTCAGATGTAACAGCCAATAAAGCCAAGGAAAGTATAGGGGAAGAAATTAGACCGAATTGTAATGTAACTAGGAAGAACAAAAAGTGGGTGAAAAGATTACTTGCCTTACACAGGAACCGAACCTGCCACCTTCGAATAACGCGTTCGATGCTCTCTCTCTCTCTCTCTCTCTCTCTCTATATATATATATATATATATATATATATATTGTACCGAAGCATAGTGGCGCCAGCTCTGTGCCAGCGTGAAAGAAGACGTTGACGTCCGTGTGTGGCTCGTGCTTGCCGGGTTCCTGCCTGTACCAGCTTGTTGCGGCTAACGTTTCTGGAATAATAACCTGTGTCGCAACCTTGCTCGTTGCATTTGGTGGAAACGTGCTGGGTAACGTCCTGGAGCTCCGCAGCCGTAAGCTACCATCTCAGTCCACGATGACCGAGCGCGTCGATCCCCCACGAGGCTCTTCCACGCTGCCACCCGTCATGTGTTCTGGTGTACTTCGTCTGCGTGACCCACCAGTATACAACGGCACTGAAGATCAAGATGTCGAGGACTGGCTGGCAGAGTACGAGCATGCCAGCGCGATTAACAAGTGGGATGACCCTGCGAAGCTGATTCACGTCATCTTCTACTTGACGGATTTGGCCAACCTATGGTTCACCAACCACCAAGCCGACATCTCCACCTGGTCGGTTTTCAAAGAGGCCGTCACCTCGTTTTTCGGTCGTCCAGCCATGCGTAAGCTTCGCGCTGAACTGGGACTGCGGGGACGATTTCAGCGAAATGGTGAGAGCTTCACAAGCTACATTGAGGATGTGATCAGCCTCTGTAGGCGAGTTGATGCCAGGATGACGGAGGCTGACAGAATAAAGAACATAATGAAAGGCATTGATGACGACGCTTTTCATATGCTTGTGGCCAAAGACCCACAGACCGTCACGGCCTTGATTCAGTTATGTCAAAGTTTCGATGAGCTGCGCAAGCAATGAGTTTCTACACGTCGCGCTAATACGCAGACAGCTGATATTTCGGCCTTGGAGTGCAAAAGCAGTGGCCCCGACTACAGCGTGTTAATGCCTCAAATTCAACAGTACATCCGGGAGGAAGTTGCTCGACAGCTCTCTCTTGTCGCCACCATCAACGAGACCCCCACAACACTGGACCACTCACTTCGCCGTGCTATTCAGACGCAAGTTGCCGAGGCTCTCCCTTCGCCCACATCCCCAATATCAGTGGCTGCACCGCTGACTTATGCAGAAGCCGTCCGCCGACCTTCTGCCCAACCGCCGCTCCCTTCATACAGTCCAGCCACCAACTACTACAGGTCACCAGTTTCAGTTTATCCGGTAAATCGGCCCATTCCACCACCTCGAGCACCTGTCAACTCTTGGCGTACTCTGGATAACCGGCCCATCTGCTACAACTGTGGTATTCCAGGACATGTCGCGCGCTACTGTCGTCGCCGTGGATTCTATTTTAATGATGTGCAGCATTCCGGCAACATACCTCGGCCATCAGAATCCCATGTGACACCTGATTCGCATGACCCCCGCTCACGTCGACCTGACTTCAGCCGACGTCGATCTCCTTCACCCCGTCTTCGGTCTCCTTCCCCCATGCTTCGCCGTTCCAACCACGCCCAGGAGGAAAACTAACAGTCGCAGTTCCTGAGGCAAGAGCTGCGCCACCGACGAAATTTCCAAGGCCTCATCTATCGCCCCCTAACGAGATTGCCGTGTTTGTGGACGGTTTCGCCACAACTGCTCTTGTCGACACAGGTGCCGCTATTTGTATAATCAGTGAAGTGTTATGCCGCAAACTGCACAAAGTGACGACTCCACTGGTTGAAATTTCTTTACGCACGGCGAGTTCGCAACACGTCCAACCTTCTGCCACATGCACTGCTCGTGTTGTGATTCAAGGAGTGCTTTACATCGTAGAATTTGTCGTCCTTCCGCATGCGTCTCATGAAATCATCCTGGGATGGAACTTTCTTTCCGCTAATCATGCGGTTGTCGACTGCGCTCGTGCTCAACTCGTTTTGTTTCCATTCAGCACGACATTCATAGATCTCCCTCGCTCACCCAAAAAGGTGATCGTCGCCGCTGACGTCGTCATTTCTGCTTTTTCGGTCACCGCGGTATCTCTTTTGTGCAACTCCGTTTCCGATTCAACTGCCCTATTTATGCCGTCACAAGAATGCGCTCGTCGCCGGAACCTTGTCGTCCCGTTTGCCGTCATAACACTTGCCGATGGCTCCAGTGCCGTGTACGAGTGCAATCCGTTCCCTTGTCCCGCTACCTTATTGCATGGCGAATGCATTGGGAGTCTTGACACTTATGATGACATCTTTCCTTTCGATGCCCGTTCTGATACGACACCGATGTCAGTGGATGCTGTCACAGCTGGCACCGCACCCTCACTACCTGACGAAGACGTTCTGTTGCGCAGCGTAGACACCGGCCTTACGCAAGACCAGCGCAATCAGCTCATTCAACTACTTGACCGTTTCCGCGCCTCCTTCGACCACGGACAACCTCCCTTGGGACGCACGTCAGTTGTCGCTCACCATATCGACACCGGTCATCATACTCCACTTCGTCAGCGCCCTTACCGCGTCTCGCAGGCCGAGCGTGACGTCATCACTCAACACGTCGACGAGAGGCTGCAACGTGGTGTTATTCAGCACTCACACAGTCCTTGGGCTTCGCCAGTGGTCCTCGTGCGAAAAAAGGATGGCTCCATCAGGTTTTGCGTGGATTATCGTCGACTAAACAACATCACACGCAAGGATGTTTATCCCCTGCCACGCATTGATGACGCCTTGGATTGCCTTCAAGGTGCGGAGTTTTTCTCTTCACTGGATCTGCGCTCTGGATATTGGCAAGTACCAATGGCTGAACCAGACCGTCCAAAAACGGCGTTTGTGACCCCTGACGGCTTATATGAATTTAATGTAATGCCCTTCGGTCTTTGCAATGCGCCTGCGACTTTTGAAAGAATGATGGACAGTGTCCTCAGGGGACTTAAATGGCACATCTGTCTTTGCTATTTAGACGACATAGTTGTATTCTCGGCGAATTTCGAAACTCATCTTTCCCGTCTGGAACAAGTTCTCCAGTGCCTTACGGCAGCCGGGTTGCAACTTAACTTCAAGAAATGTCGTTTTGGCGCCCGCAAACTCACAATTCTCGGCCACGTCGTTTCAAAAGAAGGAATATCGCCAGATCCTGCCAAACTGCGTGCCGTTGCCGAGTACCCCAAGCCTACTACCCTAAAGGAGCTTCGTAGTTTCATAGGCTAGTGTTCCTATTTTCGGCGTTTCATTCACAATTTTGCCTCTATAATTGCCCCTCTGACTCAGCTTCTCTCCCATAGCACGGACCTCTCTGGCTCGAATTCCCACTGCGATGAGGCATTCACGGCGCTACGCCGGCTACTCATCTCTCCGCCAGTTCTCCGCCACTTCGATCCCAATGCACCCACTGAAATTCACACGGATGCAAGCGGTGTCGGCCTCGGTGCCATTCTCGCTCAACGCAAGGATGGCTGCGACGAGTACGTTGTCGCCTATGCCAGCCGTACATTAACGAAGGCAGAGTCCAACTATTCCGTCACGGAAAAGGAGTGCTTGGCTATCATTTGGGCTATAGGAAAATTTCGCACCTACCTTTACGGACGCCAGTTTGATGTTGTCACAGATCACCATGCCTTATGCTGGTTAGCGTCCATGAAAGATCCTACTGGCCGCCTCGCTCGTTGGGCTTTACGCCTTCAGGAATACGATATCCGTGTTGTTTATCGCTCAGGACGCAGACATTCAGACGCTGATGCACTATCCCGTTCTCCACTGCCTCCTGACCTTGCCTGCTTATCAACTGCCATTTTCGATTCGTCATCGTTGAGCATCACTGACATGCCATCCGAACAGCGCAAGGATCCCTGGATCAATTCTTTGCTCGACGTCCTCTCTCACAGTTCGTCAGAAACGACTTCACGCTCCCTGTCTCGTCAAGCAAGACACTTTGCTGTCCGTGAAGGCTTGTTGTATCGCCGCAATTACGTGACGGATGGCCGTAGGTGGCTCCTTGTCATCCCTCGTCATTTGCGTTCGGACATCTGCGCTGCCTTTCACGATGACCCCCAGTGTGGCCACGCTGGAGTATTTAAGACTTACTCTCGCCTTCGTCTAAGATACTACTGGCGCGGCATGTATCGGCACGTTCGCCAGTACGTTCGGTCATGCACCACGTGTCAACGACGCAAGACGCCTTCTCACAGCACTGCTGGCCCTTTGCAACCCTTAACCTGCCCAGCGAGACCATTCGACCGCGTCGGAATTGATATTTATGGTCCTCTACCCAACTCTCTTCGAGGCAACCGGTGGATTATCGTCGCCGTGGATCATTTAACACGCTACGCTGAAACATCTGCGCTGCCTGCTACCACTGCGAAAGACGTTGCGTCCTTTCTTCTTCACCATCTCATTTTGCGACACGGTGCACCTCGTGAATTACTCAGTGACCGTGGACGCGTGTTTCTCTCGAACGCCGTCGACGAGCTACTCAAGGCATGTCGCACTGTCCATAGGAAATCCTCGGCATACCATCCCCAAACCAATGGCATGACAGAACGCTTTAACCGTACCCTTGGAGATATGCTTGCCATGTACGCCTCTGACGACCACACTAATTGGGACCAAGTGCTCCCTTTTGTCACGTACGCGTACAACTCTGCGCCACAAACAACCACTGGCTTTTCTCCTTTCTTCCTTCTGTACGGACGTGAGCCATCATGCTCCATGGACACCATTCTCCCTTACAGGCCTGATGTTTCCGGAGCGACGCCTGTTTCCGAAGCAGCTGCTTATGCCGAAGAGTGTCGTCAACTCGCTCGCTCATTTACCGCACAAGACCAATGGCGCCAGAAAACTGACCACGATTCCTCTGCGTCTACTGTACACTATAACCCAGGAATGCTGGTTTGGCTCTGGGTCCCGTCTACCCCTCCCGGTCTTTCCCCGAAGCTTTCGTCGAAATACCATGGCCCCTACCGTGTGGTGCGGCAAACATCTCCTGTCAACTATGAAGTTGAGCCCATTGATCCACCCTCGAACCAACGCTGCCGTGGGCGTGAAACAGTACACGTATCACGCCTCAAACCGTGCTATGACCCCCTTGTCGTGCCCTTTCCCTAGGTCGCCAGGTTGGCTCCTTTCTGCGCGGGGAGTAATTGTACCGAAGCATAGTGGCGCCAGCTCTGTGCCAGCGTGAAAGAAGACGTTGACGTCCGTGTGTGGCTCGTGCTTGCCGGGTTCCTGCCTGTACCAGCTTGTTGCGGCTAACGTTTCTGGAATAATAACCTGTGTTTTTACGCAACCTTGCTCGTTGCAATATATATATATATATATATATATATATATATATATATATATATATATATATATATATATATATATATATATATATATATATATATATATATACATATATATATATATATATATATATATATATATATATATATATATATACACACATATATATATATATATATATATATATATATATATATATATATATATATATATATATATATATATATATATATATGTGTGTGTGTGTGTGTGTGTGTGTGTGTGTGTGTGTGTGTGAATGACTCAATTGTCATTACCATCGGTTTACACTTCTGCTGTTTTAGATAACCAGTACAACCAGCCCTTCTAGTGGCAGGTGGCATAATATGTATAAGAGCAAGAAAAAATCTTGCAGGTACTTATGGTGCATCTTGTCAGTTATTCAAGTCTTTCAGATAAACGAAAACCATTTGGAACAAGTATTCAGAGGCTGTGGCTTTTCTCTTTCTATCTACATATTCATTACTCCTGAGAGCAAATGAATGAATGAATGAATGAACCAATGTGTTTACATATGTTTGCATTATACCGAGGAGCAATCATGATGAGTTTTCTACATCCGCCCTCTTTCAGTTCCTCTCATCTTTTGCGTTAGAACATGTATTCATCGCATGCTTTACAATAATGTCATCGCGTCTGCGTTGTTCGAATAACTTAGCTTGTAGTGACCTAAATTTACCGTTCATTCAGTTCAGCATTCTCCAATCGCGACCTCCACATTGACACTTAATCTGTAGTTACATAGATCCATTTCGAGTTGCGACACGACACTGTTGCCGTCTCCGATGACTAGGTTCTGGCGTCTGTTTTGGGACATTGATTTGAGGCTTGGCTCATTTCGTTTAGCTGAGAAATATCTTCGAACACAATTGTGTTAACTTACTAAGGCTACAGTGGCATGTCTCGCGTAAGGCGCTTCCCTTCTCCTTCATCGAACTTGCATTTCAGCTCGCGGCACTCACAGGATGCACGTCGAGAGGATTTCCTTTAAGACTTTTTCGGAGGCCTCTCACGCTGACTATGGAGCCGTGATCAACATTTGACAGGATTCCCATCGCTTGCTTCGAGGTCGACGACTACGTATCAGCGTTCGCCAGGCGACCCGCCGCGGCAGCTTCCCGACTCCGTGACCAAGCGTGCTCGAGTGTCTCGAGCGTCGTGCGCCTCGGCTGCCGTGAGGGATTGGGGGGTTCCGGTCGGCGCACAAGAAGAAACGGTGAACGAAGTATAACACTCTAGTCGACCGACCGCAAGCAAACAATTTTCGTACGACGAGTGGTCCCTGAGGAGAGCTCGTTTTTCACGCTCCTCTCGGAGGACATTACGTACGAACGCCGACTATACGAGGCATGGGATTAGACGGGTGATTGATGCCGAACCTCCCCCTCCTCGTGGATTGAACCAGCATTCGCCTGCGCTTTCTCTCGCGTTGCTTCAATAATTTCGCGATGAGCAAACCTGACATTGAAAGAGGAGGTGCCACGTGCCGCTGCTATGGAAGCGAGAACCTGACCTTACTGCACGTTTCTGTAGCTTGAGCCTATTCCGGTGCATAGCTCGGCTAGGGATTAAGATAAAGTTAATGGAACAGGACTACCGAGATGCTGAATTTAAGACACGCGCGTCCTCTCGATATACTCACGCAGGAGTTTAGAAACTACTGCCCCCATCTGGATTTGTTTGATTGTGTTTTAATGCTATGGAAGGCGCTTCGTGTGTGAATTTGGAAGTAGGATTAGGTGCAATGAAACTTGCCTCAGGTCTGCTTAGCATGGTTGTTTCAAGGGTTGATTGATTGGCGTGAATTAACACTTCGAAGCAACAAGGGCTTCGCTGGCTGGGCAGAGCCGAGAATGAATCCTTAATCTTGCGCGTTCTATTAATGCGCACGCAGAAATTGGCACGTGGACGTTGATACACTTAGCCATTGTAATAATACCGGCGGCGCTGCAGGGAATATAGACTTGTGGTATTGGTGCTGATACATTCAGTTGACATTCAAATTGTACAATAAAAAGTGAAAAATATTGTGCACACATTTTAGTATGTATGTAGGTGTCTGATAGCGGATCTATACTGAGGTTTCAATAATTTTTAAATCTCACTTATTAATTAGAAAGAATATAGATGAGCTAAACAAGTACACAGCGCTCATTTTAAATAACACTACATATTGTAAAACTCTGTCAGTTGTGCCGCCGTGGTGATCCAGTGACCAAGACCCTCGGTTGCTGCCCCGCAGGTCGCAGGACCGAATCCCTGCGGTGGCTGCTGCATTTTTGATGCTGTCGAAAATGCGGTAGGCCCGTGATGATATGTGGGGTTTAACGTCCCAAAACCACCATATGATTATGAGAGACGTCATGGTGGAGGGCTACGGAAATTTTGACCACCTGGGATTCTTTAACGTGCGCCCAAATCTGAGCACACGGGCCTACACCATTTCCGCCTCCATCGAAAATGCAGCCACCACAGCCGGGATTTGAACCCGCTACCTGCGGGTTAGCAGCCGAATACCTTAGCCACTAGACCACCACGGTGGGGCGCGGTATGCCCGTGTTGTGAGATTTGGGTGCACCTTGAAGAACCCCAGGTGTTCAAAATTTTCGGTGCCCTCCACTACGGCGTCTCTCATAATCATGTGGCGGTTTTGGGACGTTAAACGCCAGATAATATTATTATTCTAAGCTCCGTCGGTTGAAATAGCTTGTCATTGTCTGTGCAGGGAACGAATGCAGTTCATACGTTGTGAATTAGATATGGATGAGGTTGCGCAGATAAAAACGCCAGGCCTGCGCGTAAGGCGCAGCACAGTCACAGCGAAAGCTGGAAGAGCGGCCTTTCAGAACATTTTCTAAACACTCACGGGGTAATTACTGCAAGTAGACTTGCTTGATAGCCACTACGGCATCATTAGTAAAATGTTTTGGTACAAGGCCGGCATTCTCTAAGCTATTTTTCGATTTTTCATAACCTGAAAAGTGTGATATTCGCTGAACACTTGCAAGGAATTTTCTGCGAATTGTTCATGCAGTGGCCGACGACGATGAGGAATTATGCCTGAAGTGGGTATGCGCCACAGTTAATATGTGAACAAGAACAAGCTTTTGTAATGGGCTGGAGCACTGGACGACCCACTGGTTAGGCTATTCGCACTGTGAGACGACAGGTTGTTCTTTCGCCGTTTTATAACACTTTATAAGTCGTATTAACGTGATCGCTTTCCTGACATCAAGCCTACCTAAGGCCAGTTTGTCAACAAGCCCCAAAAACCAGTGTGTCTGTCTGCTGGGTGTCAACCCAAGATCAGAACTTGGTAGGGAGACCACCTGGGCACGCCGAGTGCTGATGGCATCCTCTTTTTCAATCAAGGAAAAAACAACGGTGTGGCTCAGTTGTAGAATACTGGACTGGCACCCAGCGGACCTGGGTTCGAGCACCACTGTCTCATTGGTGCAAGTTCTTTTTTTTTGTAATTTCGCGCGATGTGGTTACGGACACCGGCGGCGGCGGTGGTAGACAACTACAGTGGCGCGTGATCTCATAATAGCTTTCAGTTGTGATCTCATAACAGCTTTCGCTGTAAAAACGTGCGAGGTATCTGAAATTACAAAAAAAAAAAAACGAGCTAGACCTTTAAGACATGACCTTGATATTGATATCTCAGATCTGTATGAAATACAAGTTTTATCAACACTATGATATTGAGAGTAGTTTTGTTTTATCGGGAATTTCATGAATGTTGCGCATTTGCATCTCTCTTAACTTTCGATGCGATTGTTATTAAACAGACTTGAAAATGACGTTCTCGCACTACGGAGGCGCAAAGTATTTTTCTTTTTGTTCACTGGCCAAGGATAGCGTGAGAAGATGCAGCGATTCGTTCTAATGACAAAGTTTTTAGTCAGCGCGAGTAGCGACACCTCGCGAGAAGCGCTGAATAGGAAAAAAATTGGCCCCGTATCTGCATGTAATCTGCAAATGTCGTCGAAAGACGATAGTCTTGCGTGTGGAGAGAGTGAACAAGACATTTATTTGATGTTTTGCGCAAGAAAATTAGTGAATGGTATTCTGGAGACGCTGCGTTAGAGTGCCTCGAGCTTGCAGCGGAGGCGAATGAGCGCATCAAGTTACGTAACACGTGAGACATGAACGCCACCTGGCAGTTGTCTTAGGAAACAAAGTGCGTGGCTCTGAGACGGCTGTGTGCGCCCGTCTCAGAGGTGATAAGCTGTAGAACGCGAGGCGACGGGTAGGTGCCACCACCATCTCGTCTTAGCAAAGCGTTGGAAACACTCCGCGTTCCGGGCAAGCGTTGCATCGTCAGCGCAGCGTGATAAGTGCTACGGTCCTTAAAATTACTTATGTATGCCTTTTCTAGTAAGAGATGCACATGCAGAATATATACGTGTTGTTATGGTGCCCTAGACATGCGCAATAACTGCTTTTTCGTTGACAATTGCACAAGCATGAACTCTCAACCTTGAGAACATAAGTGGGCGCTGCGGATGAGATCAGCCGTTTTGGTTATTGTTAAGAGCAGACAAACAGACAAACGTACAGGCAGACAGACAGACCAACATTTTTCCGTCGAAGGTCCCCAAGAAAGACTATCGTCTTTAAAAGGGCCAAGTTAGTTTGTTGAACTGTAGCATGCAAGCTCGGCCCCACCTTGAAACACTGTAACGGGGAGAAATCAGGGGCAGCATTTTTTGTACGCTTTTCAGACACGCTCTTGCTCGTCGATTGGCGTAACTTTTCTTAAATTTACACCGCAGATTGTCAGCCACGAGTGTCGCCAGGAAAAGCAACGTTCATCCTGCCCTTAGACAACATCTATGCTTGCGGAACAACAAGAATGCACAACAAGCTCACGGTAAGTGACCTCGCCTGCCAAATTGGCATGGCTGCGCAGGGTAGCAAACCGGCTGCCTATGGGCTGGTTAACCTCCCTGCCGTTCTTTTTCTCCTATTTTCCTTCCTGAATCCTTAACATGAAAATTTAAAAGTGTGAACAGGCAGTTGCTTCTTAAAAACGCTAACTTTTCTCGCCTCTGTGCATACTTCTTCTTCTTGTAGTTGTTCTTGTTCTACCACTACTACTACTACTACTGCTACTACTACTACTACTACTACTACTACTACTACTACTACTACTACTACTACTACTACTACTTCTTCTTATTCTTCAAAAACAATAATGATTCAGAAATAAAATGACGATTGAAATGAAGAAGCTCAGCGAGTGAAGCTCAATAATAATGAAAAAAGGCAGAAGGGGTAGCGGTTATGCGTGAAGAACTACATAAAGATAAAATGGTATTTATCACTAAATTAACAAGGAAAATAGGCAAGCTTTATTGCCTGTCGAGCATTGTTGAAGTATGCCTTCTTATGTTATGCATAGACAAGTGTGACTTCAGGGAGTTTTTTTTTTATTGAAAAAAGCAATTGAAGTTTATTGATGGATTTTATTCATATTTGTAAGAAGCGTACTATACCTAATCATTAAATAGCAAAACTCGAAGAGCAAAGCCTGCCGAATCAACGTGAATTTGTATGAGGCATATTCTTAGCGATGCTTACTCAAACTATCGCTCACTCCTTTATCGCTCGAATTCATAGCTGTACCCTCAAGTTAAGCTCCCGCTTGCAGCGTTGTTGACAATCTCGCGACGCAGCCCTTTTGTATCGAGCCTGATAGACGACGAGCAGCGAGGACACACTTCCAATCTATGGCGTTGCCTTGTTTGAGTTTGTCAGGCGTTATTGCACGGAAGACTGTTTACGGGAGGCAACGCAGGCACACGTACATGAATCAATGTTGACCGTGCGTGTTGTAACGGAGGGTCTCTCTTTCGTAAACACCCGTCGAAATCTCATTTGTAAAAACGTTCTTAAAGGGTGACGCGCTTTCGCCCTTATCTTGGATAGTGTGCCACCCACGCGAAAAATCTTTTTCGCAGAGCTCTGCCGGCCCACGTTGAAACTGAGACGTCAGGAAGATTTGTGGGGGCGAAATTTAAGAAATAAAAATAAAACAACAAATAATACCCTGCCTGCTGCACTGAAGTACCTGTTGCGCTACCGATTTAAACAAAAAAAAAATGAATAAGACAACAGTGAAACGGTAATTTCGAAGAAGAAAAGAAAGAAAAGAAATAAAGTATGATGCACCACCATCGTTGCCAAATCACCTGCAAGGTGACGAGCGAGGAACTCAGTGACATACCGTACAAAACGGAGACGACAGAAGCGGTTTGTCTGTCAATGTTTTAAGTATAGTGGCCCTTCCTGTCTGCTTTGTAAGTGGACTCGACTCGTCTCGCCAGCGCGACACGAGACACTGCTCCGCCTTGTAGGCGCAGATTCCCTGACCAATAGGGCTGCATTCATTGTTACGCTAGTTACGTGCACTTTTGCGAAAGCTGTGACAGCGCGAAGGGCACCGCAATGAGCCACAAGGAGCGGTAGTTGAAGCTTTTGTACGTGTAAATATAGTGTTGGAGTTAAAGCTGTTACATAGGAAATTAGGTTAACTTTGGGGGAAGTGCTTGCTCGTTGGGCTGCCCGATCTCTGTGCAGAAGTTAACTGGTGAACTAAGCCGTAGAAGTAACATTATTTGCACAGGGGGGGTTACAGATGTTACTATGTCTTGTGTGTTTTCGGTTTTACAGCGAAAGCTGTTCTGAGATGACAACAAGGCTCGCGTCCACAGGAAGACCAACAGTGAGACATTTAAAGGCGCAGGTAGATTTATATTGGTGAACTACTCGCATTTAGAGGTCGGGTAAACACAGCAACCTGAAACCATATGGACGCGCAGGGTGGTTTTGGGTTGCTGTATTATTTGGCTCATTCGGTAATTGCGCACAAATGCAGGTAGTCTAACCGACATGCGATGAGTGGTTTCCGGTTAGTTTGCTCATGTGTGTGCAGTATTTTTTCGTTTCTGTCTCACTCCACAGCGCATCTTTATTTTGAAAAAGCGGGACCCCTGAAGCAACGCACTCACGTATATTGATTTTCTATTCCATGTGCACAAATATACGCATTGCAGTAGTGCACGGATGGTTGTTGGAGAACATCAAACTCATAATAAAATTCAGCGACTCAGCACTCTGTTCATATGGTTAGCCAGTGTAGCTCAAACGTGCGTCTCAGGTGTTTATCACTAGCTTAATATCAATTGTTCAGTAGTCTTTCTCTTCCTTTAATAAATGGAGAATGACGTTGTAAACGGTGCACCAAATGGCGTGCTCAAATTTCCATTTCATTAGTTAGCAATTTCTCTATATTTGCTCCTTTTCTTCTTCATCTTTAGTGGACTTGTGTTGGGCAGGGAAGCTCGCCCAGTGCTCTGACAGATATGAGCTAGGAGATAGAGAGATAGAGAGATACAAATTCATTTCGCAAAATTGCACTTTTCACGGTGGTGGGAAGGCGTTTCCGTGCACATCGGACTGAATAATTTTAGTTCCACCTTTTCATATAAAACTTCGCTGTGATAATGCCACCAAATCATGCTGACTGCACTTGTTTATGCAGGGCCAATGGATCTACTACCACCGAATAATGGTGGAGACGCCCGGTGAGGAGACGCAAGTCATTCTCGCCAAGTGCGTCCTTCCAGGGGGTTTCAACCAAAGCATCACGTCTCGCGGACGCTCTCGTCGAGAATCGCTTCCATTCGACCTCATCGAGCCCGAGTAAGTGGTGATCGAGTCGACTTAGTCAGCGTAGACTCTAGAACATTCTTTGCTCCTATTGTGTTAACACCTGCTAGTGACAGAGGTCGTGCGACTGACAGCGACCTGCGTCGAAGTGGTTACATATTGAATAGCGCAAAAAAAAAAAAGACTTAAAAAAGATATTCGTAAAATGCGCTGGTTTGAAACACACATTTATTTGTGCCACTTCCAACTTTTTGCCCCCCCCCTTTTTTTTAGCGCTAGTCAACGAGCCAACATGCAGCTTTACCCCAGCCCGCCCAACTCTCCACTTTCGGTTACTCAAACTGACCAATGCTGCCATCGGCAAGGGCGACAGGCTTGTCACCAAGAAAAAAAAAACAAAAGAAAAATAAGTTTACACTAGCCGTGTAAAGCTTAAGAATCAGTGAAGCTAGTTGACCATAAGGGCATTAACGTGGCCTTGTTCGCCGATGGTCTTTCCTCGGCGTGGGCAAAAGAGAGTTGAAGAACAGCCTGTCACAGATCAAGCTAGAAGGCCTGAACTCCAGCGCCAGTACTAACGTGCCTGGCTGGCTGGGACACCCCTCGTAGAAACGCAGGCTTTTCTTTGCTCGTAGTCGGCTCACGTGGCGGGCAAAATCGGCGCGGTGGCTACGCATACTGTCCCTGTCGGTGGGCGCGCGTGAGCAGCAGTGGCGCGGAGGGTATCCTGTCGACACCCTACGTTTTCATTCAAGCTATAAGAGATTCGCTCTTGGTCAGCACACACCTTGCTTGTGCACCACAGACATGTTCAGTAGAATTGCGACTAAAAAAAAAGCGCAACGGGCGTCTCGTTGAATGCCCAACCATCAGGGTGACTTTATAAAACGATAAACGAAAACGCCCTGCCTATGCTGCGATATAATCGCAGCTGACTCATGACACTGGAATGAAGATGCACTTTTAAAGTGACAAAATAAAGCTGTTAATTCGTAGACAGCGGGACTAGTTGGTTTTGGTAACAGCTATGTACGTGCCATATGCTGGCGACCAGGACAAGGACGAGTTGGGGGCTTTCTACTCGACCGTGTAATCTTCGCCTGTATCATACGCTGTATAGCTATAAAAGAGAGCTGCTTGCCCAGCGAAGCGTATACGTTTGGGGGGACTATGTATGCTTCCGATTGCTTTGTGACCAGCTGAATCATGCGATCTTTGCGAGTCACTGGGGCGAACATTATTTTTTATAGTATGGCGCACTCGTTGTGTCAGTACTACGGTTCGTGGAACTTTCACATGGACCGTGTTCTTGCGATGTTTTTCGTTGACTGCTAAGCGCGAAAAAACAGCGCTTTGTGACGTTGCTTTTGCTTATATGCTATTTTATCAGATTTGAGCTAATTAATGATCCCCTATTGCAGGCACCTGAACATCACTGAGTATATCGAGGCCCGGGCACCTGTACCCTACCTTGACGTGGCGATCCGGCAAAATGGTCGCGTGCTGGACACTACCCTCAACGTACAGCCCGGAACGCCGCTAGAAATGCTTGTATTTTTGGACCCAAAGAGCAGAGGTATGACTACTGCCTAATTACTTGCGCCTGTCTTAAATCGCAAGAAGTCGGCCGAATTTTAAGTCTTCAGTTTAGACGTTTATTTTATTAGGCACACAAATGTGTGGGCTAGTCAGCACGCTTATCGCTGGAGGCTAATCACTTAGCGTCATAACACCGTTTTTTTTTTGCATTTATTTATATTTGGGGTCAAACTGTTACTAATCTGCAGCTTCACCTCAAAGGTGAAACCACTGGCTAGGTGTAGCATTGAGATTCGATTCACGGACGGTGTTCTAAACATGCGCATGTGGGACCATACCAATAAATGCTTCGACGTTGGTCGTTATAATAGCGTAAGTTGTGAAGGAAAGATTTTATTTGCGGGTAAGCTTACAGGAAATGTTCCGGACTTTAGAACAGCTGCTCTAGAAACATCAACGATTGAATAGTGTATCCGCCATACATTTGCATAGAGCGTACGTATGAATATGAGATGCCCAACGGTGACAGAGATGGCAACAATTTGCCTGAAATTCCCGTAAATATGGTCGGTATCGTAATATTTAATCTATTTGAAACTCATGTGTGAATGTGAAACCCTATTCAAAGTACTGTAGGTCACTCATGGGTACTTGCATTGCGAAACCGTGTTGCGATACTGTCACGAGACTTGTAAACGAGGTCGAACAGATGTTTGTTCACAGGGGATGGACCGCCAGTGCATGCCGGTACTGCGCGCCGCTCTCCTCTTCACCGTTCTGTTGTTGTTGCTGCCGCTGCTGTTCGTTCACTAGATTTAACCCACTGTAACAATATCATACTTACGTCCACTGCTACATAGGACTTGCAGGGCGAAATTTACATCTGGGACAGGTATACTTGAATATTGTCTAGATGTATGCGCACTGCATGCGTGATTGAATGTTTTGTGCAGGCACCTATGGCATCTTAACCAGTTACCTGAAAGTCACAGACAGCGCCAACAAGCAGGAAGAAGTGATCGTCATGAATGGGTGAGCACAGCGTGCGAGATGCGAACAAGTGTGGCTGACCCGCAGGGCGCGGGTTCGAATCCCGGCTGCGGCGGCTGCATTTCCGATGGAGGCGGAAATGTTGTAGGCCCGTGTACTCAGATTTGGGTGCACGTTAAAGAACCCCAGGTGGTCTAAATTTCCGGAGCCCTCCACTACGGCGTCTCTCATAATCATATAGTGGTTTTGGGACGTTAAACCCCACATATCAATCAGCGAACAAGTGTGGCTGTGCAGGTTACGCTTACTGTGGCACCTTGTCACGTGATTCAAGACATGAATTCTTAATTGTTTTTTGTAGATATATCAATTTTTAGAATGAATATCAGTTGAATTTTTTCGAGGTGGTCTGAAACTCTTGCGCAAGGTGCACCAAATCTAGACGGTGCAACAAAATATTTTATAGCTTACTAAAGTTAATTTCAAGTCAAGAAGGCTGGACCCACTTGTTAGGACAAAATAGATAACTGGAATATTTCTCTACTGACTGATTTGCTTTGAAACAATGATGGTCTTTGCCAGTATCACCTAAACATTGTCCATCAATGTAACTTTGTCCAGCCCATCACTTTAGTTACCCAGATGCAAATAAAATGAGCTGCTAAAAAATGAAAAAGCTTGATATTGCTTCTACAACAACGCTTGTGCTTTCGACAGAAAAGCACGTTGCCTGAGCCAACTTTTTATGGTTGCTGAAAGCTTGCATGCTTTGTGTCGTCGCAGTGGGATGAAAAGACAACATATATTCATTGTTGATAAAGATCTGGGGACGCGTAGCTTGAATGTGCGATTTAGGGGAACTCAGGTTTCTCAAGAACAGCACCTGCCATGTTTAATGACATCGTGGTTAAGCCACCGAGACCTTGCCTTTTCGTACGCGTTGCACACTCCCACTCGGATTAGTTCGTGGCGCAAGCGTCTTCCGTCATGTGCTTTTCGCCTGTGACTGCTTGTAATAAGGTTAGCTCAGAGCTCTGGGGTCAGCGTCTGATATTGCGAAGCGTGCACTCGTTAGAATTGTAAGTGGAATGTGTATATTAAAAAAAGAAGTATTGGCACAGTCACCGTCAAAAAGTTAATAATGGACTCTGCTGCCCCTGCAGATTGGTCTGATACATATTTAAAAGCGTAATTACAAGTGGAAGATTACATATGCATAATCGAATTGCATAGACTGAAGATTTTCACCAGTCCGTAGGAGAGTAAGCATGATGATTCAAATTGAAAATTGAGCATTAAGTCACGTGTAATATGGTCTAAACTAATGAAATCATTCTATAATACAGATAAAGTATCAACAATTCTAATAACGTGCACATAGAAAGAAGAAAGAAAGCCAGATAGAAGTCTACAATTTACATGGTATGCATTGAAGAATGCTTATTCGTTTTTTTGCTATAACAGGGAAACTGATTACTTCTGTTAAAGCAAAAAAGGTAGGCTTTTTTGCGTCATACCATGGGCATTGCTTTTTTTTTGCTTCTCACAATGGTGTACAGTAAAAGAGATCGACAAAAGCCATGTTGCTAAGTAGGCTTATGACAATTTCAACTAACTTTAGTATCCACGTTTTGATGATGATGATGGTGATGATGATGAAGAATTAACTTTTATTCAGCCCAAACTACTTAGGTAGTACAAACAGGCATGAGGCGGGGTGGTTTCCTAGCTATGGGACCCCCAATATCCACGATTTGGGCGATATCTACAAATGAAACAAGAAAATTTTTTCTAGGAAATGATAAATGTGCGGTATTTCTGAGAAAAGTGTGTGCGTGATATCAAGGGCATAAATACCGGGAACAATGCAGGTTTTATAAACACCAATATTATTTTATAACTGATGAAGCCCAGCGAGCCCTGCTTGAGTGTTAAATAGGGCCGGATGGAACGTTACACCAAGGAACCTTCGAAGTAAGGATAATAAGAGTGGCTTTACCTTTACTGCGTTTCAGGTGCTCCATCGACCCGTACATTTTCGGCAACTTCGAGACTCTCGACGGTGGTGACACACTTTCAGCCAAGTTCAGGGCCTTCAAGTTCCCTGAGTCGAATTATGTGCTCTTTGTCGGCACCGTCAACGTGTGCATCAAGGAATGTAAAGGCGTAAGCAAAACTTCCCACATGCCTCAATTTTTTATCGCGTACTCTCTGGGACCCAATTGAAGACTTTGTGGACCTCTAAACGATACCTGTTGGTAGTTATCACAGTGGGCGAGTGTCATTAAAATGCTAAGGCTTAGGCTTTGATGGCCTTGTCATTGTGAGTTCACACTTTTCATTTAAGTAGCACTAATGTCGCGCTACTTACGAAAAAAAAAATGTCGCTGTTGCATCCCAAGGGGGAGCAACCAATGCGGGTGCGGGAAATTCAAATGTCATAGGCAGAAAGTCTAGCAGCTCGAAACATACCGCGTGCTGCTCGAACACAAAGGATGCATAAAAAAAAGACGCAGGGAGAGAACAACAATAAAAGAAAGACAGAGAGGCTAACGATGGCTGAATCCAGTAGGCTACCCTGCATAAAGGAGAAGGAGAATAAAAAGTTCAGAAGGGAGAATAAAAGGAGAGTTACAGAAGAAGCATAAAAAAAGTCACAGTTTTGCCAGACGGGCGAAGCACTGAATGTGATAGCAACATATTCTAATGTTTTACGAAGTAAGGCTAGCATTTTTAGGAGCAAAGGTAATTGTAGTAAACATGCGCTTGCTAAGTAACCAAGTTTTTTTGCGGCGCAGCCACAGCAGATGACCACAACAAGGCTGGTGCGTAGCGACGGCGTTGACGAGAAGCGCCCCCCGTGGGCAGCGCATGCTGGTACTAAGGGCTGTCTGTGGAAGGGACGATGATTGCACTAAATCAGATGAACAGAAAAGGTGAAGCAATGAATGTGATAGTGACAAATGGCAATGTTATACGAAGTCAGGCTGGCAGTCAACTCATTCAGATCCGATCTCACGAAACTCGACAAAACGCTGGTATAAGAGAACACAACCGCTCCAGATACACTCTTCGTCCCGTTTTTTTTTTTCATGTTGAGGGCGCAGCCCGCAGAAGCTCCCGCCTGCTATGGCGGCACAAGGCGCGCGTTGATCGTTGCCATGATAGCGCAGCAACCATAAACGCTCTTCTCCCCACTCCCCCAACCTTGTTCGCTCACGAGATAGGCGCGCGCAGACGACCCCGGCCGGAAAGGCGATGTTCGCTCTGCAGAAAGGGAAGGATAGGGCATCCTTCCCCGTATATTATACATACATTTAAGTATACGTGAAAGACGGTGGCGGCGACGACGGCAAAAAAAAAAGAAAAACAGCTGAGACGGTCCATATAATTGTTAATACAATAAAGGTCTCTAGAACGCACAGGCGTAAACTAGACGAGCGTGAACTATTAATTTTGTCGGTTGGTAGTTCGCGCTAAGCGAACTACCAGCTCATGAATCCTTCTTGTGTTTAAGCAGCAACCCTACCCCTGTCGACTGTGCATAACCAATTAGCCCCTACTTTGACTCATTCAGCGAACGGCTACTTGTTTCGCAAACACGATCACTGCAGCGAGATAACTACTTCTTCGCGGTCCATAGCATCAACGCAGACTTTGTGCTGAAAGCACGACACGCGCAAACCTAACCCTAATAGATAAGCGTGGTAGCACGCTCCACTGCGCCTTGCTGGTCAATGTACCAGGTGGAGGTGAGCATCCTAACTCCGGCGAAAGACAAGCTGGGTGACAAACTTCAAAGCACGCCCTTTGAGCCATTGTGCGAAGAAATAGCGAACGAGCTTCTGCCGCGCTGAAGCATATCAGAGCTCTGCGTGCTTCTAGTGGTAGACGGTGTGCTTAAAAGCTGCCGGTGGCATGCCGGAGAACGTACGCAGCAAGACAAAGCCGTTTAGCATGTCGTGCTGTGGAGCGAAGGGGCGTGGTTATAAGTCCTGGTCGCACGACTCGTAATAAGTTCACAAAAAGTGGCAGTGGCTTAGCTCAGCTATGCTAGGATATACGTAGCGTTAGCAAAGGTACATCTGATTATTCTTAGCTTTCCAGAGTGTCTAGGATTAGCTTGATTATCATGCTTACTGCTGCTGCAATGACACACGTATATTTATATTGCCGGGCAACTACTTCGGGATTTGATGAGTTAAGCTTCTCCGCTCTACTGCACCGTTGAGCAGCATTTGCACTCTCCTTCTCCATGGTTATACCACAGCGGCAAACGCCAGTCAGAGGCGCTATCAAGCGGCTCCAGCGCAGTTTCAGATGGCGACTGCACAGGGAAGGCGCGCGCGTCGGCGTCCATATGTCTACCAAGACTATGACGGCACTCCTCAGGAAAGCGCACATCGGCGGCGGTGAGTCGCGTGCGATCGAGTGCGAGGGAGGTGCCGGCTCCGGTGCGTGACACCACTGATCGTCTGCGCAGCGCATCGAATTGCGCGCACACCGGCGGCGAGCCGCGCGCGGTGGCGGCGGAGTATCATTGCGCATGCGCGGACCAGTTCCAGGCGAAATTGGCTCAGCAAGGCCAGTGTAGCTAACTCTACAATATCTATAAAATAATATTGTTTCCTTAACAGTTAACGGTTACCGAGCCTCGGCCACTGTGAAGCACATTGGATCACTTCTATTTTCGCAGTTGAGCCGAACTTACTTAGTTGCGTGGAATGAAACAACATTATTTGCCAGTTCTGTTAATGACATTCGTTCATTCTTTTCTTTAAAGAGTCGCTGAATAGTGCTTACATAACTGATAGCTCGAAGTGCAACGTGGTTCATTCGCTTTACCTTTATCAGGTTCCGTGTGGCAACGATCAATACGGCTTTGGCAGGAGGAGGCGTTCCATCCCTCCGGAGATTCCGAACGATCCGAACAAAGTGTTCGAAGTGGAACTCACCACGTTCCTCAAAGTTCAATACAGGGACGACCTTTTCACGCTCAAAAAAGGTAAGCCCATCGCTCAAAATGTCGAACAAAAGTTGTCGTTTTTTTGTGTTGTTGGTTGTTGATGTCGTTTTCTAGAGTTACTTTTTAATTAAAGCTGTGATTTGTTGTATGAACACGTCGATTGACGTGAAACGGGCAAGTATATTCCAAGGAACAGAATAAAGTTGTATTACCACTATGGTATTGAAGATAGCAAACGCAAATTGACGGAGGTGCAGGTGCACAGATGCGCTTTTCAAAACCTACTCATTAAATTTCACTAGCTACAGCCCCAAAATTGGTAACATCACGAGCAAGGATATAAGGTTAGGACTTCTCATTCAAAAACCTTTGCTGATTTATTTCACTAACCTTCGCTACACAGAAGGAACACACGCACATTTGCTGTTTGTGGAATAATAACGTTTCGGCCGAGGCGTCCTATTTTAATAAGGAATCACACTGTTATCACTTGGTTACCGCAGAGGGATGGTGGTATCTGAATTTGTTTATCGCAAAGGTGCAACTATGTTTAGAACTGTTTTCATTAAACATAATTATCAATACAAGAAGTAGTTCTAAGCAATGATATGTAGGTAGCACAGCAATATTTCTCCGATGAAAAAATTCATGGTGAAGAAATTGAGGCCAGGCTTGAAACTTGTTTTCACTTTTGCATAAAGCGTAACTCGCGTTTGGAACACATTCATTCTGTGTGTGTGGTTCTCTGCTATGCGCTCATATTTTATGCACGGATGTTGTAAAGCCGCACATACCTGAAATTTATCACTCATCAACAAAAGAGTGATTATCATCATTAGCGGGAATTATCTCAGATATACGTTTCCCTTAAACATGTGAAATTAAGGTTCAGATAACATCTGTGTGATTCAACTTTCAGTAATTCGTATGCATATCACAGACCTATTCCTAAGTCACAAAGTGAGCTTCACATGAAACTTTCTGTCGCTTTGCCCACTTAGTTTGAAATTTTTCGCAAAGAGAAACCATCTTGTAAAAATTTTTGATTCATTCTCATTCTTCATTCGACATTCCTAACTTGAATATGAGGGCACCACAAGTACTGGATCTTATTGTATTAGAGTCATTAATTGTGACACTACTATTATGCGCTGCCTCTGCTTTTAACCATGCTCAGCACTCTTCCATGCTTTTCTAACTGGTCCTTCCGCAACGTCGCTTTGCTTGTCTTCATAATAACGCACTCCATTGCTTTTGTGAGTTTATATGAAGCCCAGCCAAACAAAGTGACCGTAAAGCAATGGGTAACATAAACAGTCAGTATAAATTTATTCCAAAGCCAAGACTGGGTGCCATTTTTCCGAATACTATGGATATTGGAATACTTTTTATGTTGCAGTACTTTTGGTAAATTTCAATAACTATTGGGACTCGTAATAGGTTATTGTTTTCTATCAAAAATTAGTCTACACGCTTTTAGGTTAACAGTCTGTAATACTGTCGCTTCTAGCTTGAGGTACGATCTAAATAAATTACAGAAAGAATCATAAGCACCGACGCGAAATGATTGATATAGAAATATAGTGGTCCTCATCATTTTTGCAACAGGGGGTTGGTGTTACCACTTTCCTCGTGAATATACGTATTATCTGGACTAAATAGGAGGTCGCTGCTCAAGTCCCGCAATTCCGTGCAGTGAGGTACAAATATTGTTCAAAAAAGAAGAAAAAAAAATGATATGAAAAGAAAAGTCACAGCTTTGCCGATAAGGCGAAGCAATGAACGCGATAGCAGCAAATTGGAAGGTCACGCGCAGAATTGCAAGCAGATCAGAACATGCCCCGCGTTTCCCACGCACAAATTGCAGACGAAACGTACTCACTGGTACAGACGAACGCCAACAAGCGTCTCAGTTTTCACTTCGCTGTGTATGGAATGTGCGCCCTTTTCGCAAACAGAGACTGTGCGATGATTGCAGTGACCTTTGTGCTCCCGGTAACTACAACAGAATTGTTCTGGTGAAAGCGCAAGGCGTAAGATTGTTCCTTCTGCGAGATAAGCAAGCGCACGCGTGAGAGTCCACCCTGCCCCCTCTCCGCAAGGCAAAGTACGCGTGGAAGATGAGAGTGCGCGCCGCCGCGTTGTGAAGATGTGGCGACGCGCGCTCAAAGGCACCATCTTGCTGGTAATGATGAAAACACTACAGTTACCACCGAGATGCCCATCACCAGCAGTAAGTGGTAGATATAAATAGCTAGCTGTTTGAATGTTAAAAGAGGTGCTCCTTCGTGACTCAGTGGCACACTCACAATTTAGAGGTCCGACGTTCGATTCCGTGCGCCGGATGGAGTCTTTTTCTGAATTTTTTTCGTGCGTTTTCTTATTCTATATATACTGTGAGTGACGTTGAAGCCGGCGGCAAAATCCAGCCAAGAGTGTCCATATTATGAAGTCTTGGTTTGGAAGACCTTTATTAGGCCCGAGGAACCGGCAGCCGACAGCGGAGATGCACGAACCAAGATG
The DNA here is from genome assembly GCF_043290135.1 of Rhipicephalus microplus. Lineage (NCBI taxonomy): Eukaryota > Metazoa > Arthropoda > Arachnida > Ixodida > Ixodidae > Rhipicephalus > Rhipicephalus microplus. The sequence continues at coordinate 72,105 of NW_027464812.1, forward strand.
ATGATGATACGTGACAACGATGAGGATGCATAAGCAATACATGATAATGATGATAATGTACAGATGAAGAGGATTGGTATACTAAATGCCCACACTGATTCCCCCCACGTGAGAGCGGCCAGCCTGGCCGCGGCAAGTTAAGGGGACAAAGAACGTCGCATGAAGGGCTTCATACGGGAGACATGGACGACTTCAGTAGTTCGATAACGGCGATCTGCTGGGGCTACAAGTGGCGTCACGCGATAATTTACTGGTGAAGTTTCTTCAAGAACTGTGTACGGCCGATAAATCGTGGCTGCAACTTGTCGCACAAACCAGATGTGCGAATAGGCGTCAAAAGGAGCACTTCGTCTCCAGGTTGAAAGGATACAGCACGATGTGATTCATCATAAACCAGCTTTCTGTCTTGCTGTCGGGCTTCAGTGTTTATACGAGCACGTTTGTGGCTCTCTGCGAGCCGCAAAACGTATTCCTCTGAAGAGGATGGAGATGAATCCGCATGGCAGGTAAAGAAGGGGACGTCCAGCAAAGAAGTAGGGGAGCGTCCATAAACTAGGTAAAATGGTGAGTAGCCGGTTGTCCGCTGAATAGCCGTATTGTAGGCGAAAGTGACGAATGGTAGAACTACATCTAAGTTCTTGTGGTCTGGTTGAATGTAGGCGGCGATCATGTCAGCAAGAGTGCGGTGGAATCGCTCAGTGAGGCCGTTAGTTTGGGGATGATAACTAGAGGCAGTCTTGTGAGTTGTACCAGAGGCGCGAAGAAGTTCGTTCACTAGTTGTGAAAGGAAGGCCCTTCCACGGTCGCTGAGCAATACACGTGGAGCACCATGACGCAGTATAATGGCTCGGAGGATGAAGTCGGCAATTTCAGAAGCTGAACCGGTAGTGACAGATGCCGTCTCGGCGTAGCGCGTCAAATGGTCAACGGCTGTTACTATCCATCGGTTTCCAGCAGCACTGACTGGAAGGGGGCCATAAAGATCGATGCCTACAACTTCGAATGGTGTGGCTGGGCATGGAAGAGGCTGTAGTGTACCGGCTGGAGCAGATGTGGGTAGTTTTCTACATTGGCAGGTAGTGCAGGACCCAGCGTACCGAGCTACACTAGTGGTAATACCTGGCCAATAAAACCGACTTCGAAGGCGATCATAGGTTTTGTGGTAACCAAGGTGACCAGCCGTCGGATGGTCATGAAGTGCTCTGAGGACTTCGGACCGAAGCGATCGGGGTAGAACGGGAACCCAGCGCTGACCGTCAGGATGGTAAATTTTGCGGTACAGCACCGAGTTGTCCAGCTTAAATTGCGAGAGTTGGCGACGGAGCCTCGCATTAGGTGGACGGGAACTGCCAGTGAGGTAGCCTATAATACGTCGACAGTATGGGTCAGCCAGCTGTCGAGAAGAAAAATCGTGCGGGTCGTCCGAAGGCAGCTGGTCCATAGAGGCGAGAGAGGAAACCGCCGTAGACGTGGACTCCGAGGGCGTGTTGTGCGAATTGATTGCGGAAACCCCGAGTGGAGTCGCTGGTAGTGGGCAGCGAGAAAGAGCGTCGGCGTCACTATGTTTCCTGCCACACTTGTATACGATGGCAAAATCACACTCTTGTAGGCGTAGAATCCAGCGGCCGAGGCGTCCCGACAAGTTCTTGAGTGTCGAAAGCCAACATAGAGCATGGTGGTCGGTCACAATTGTGAAATGGCGGCCGTGAAGATAGGGACGAAATTTCTGCACTGACCAAACGACGGCGAGGCACTCCTTCTCGGTGATCGTGTAGTTCCTCTCGGCTGCGGAGAGGACGCGGCTGGCGTACGCAACGACTCGCTCTCGCGAAGAGTTGTCGCGCTGGAGGAGGACGGCTCCTAAACCGTGGCCGCTAGCGTCCGTATGGAGGAAGGTCGGTGCACCATCGTGAAAATGAGAAAGTACAGGATCGGTCGTGAGGGCACTCTTCAACCTGTCGAAAGCCGATTCACATTCCTGAGACCACTGAAAGGGCGTACCAGAAGCAAGTAGCTTATGGAGTGGTGCGGCTATGGAGGCAAAATTTTGTATGAATCGCCGAAAGTAGGAGGCGAGACCAAGGAAACTTCGCAAATCTTTCGGCTTCTCAGGGCGAGGGAAGCGAAGCACCGCAGCAGTTTTCTCAGGGTCTGGACGAATTCCGTCCTTGCTCACAACATGACCAAGGACCTTGATAGATCTGCTGGCGAAATGGCACTTCTTGGTGTTAATTTGAAGACCAGCGCCCGCAAGGCAAGTCAGGATCTCGTCCAAGCGTTGCAGATGTTGAGGAAACGTCGACGAAAAGACAACAATGTCATCGAGGTAACATAGGCAAGTCTTCCATTTCAGGCCACGCAGCACGGTGTCAATCAAGCGCTAAAAAGTTGCGGGTGCATTGCATAGACCAAACGGCATAACATTGAATTCGTATAGGCCGTCCGGGGTTGCAAACGCCGTTTTTTCTTTGTCATCTTCGTGCATGGGGATTTGCCAATAGCCGGAATGCAAGTCGAGGCTTGAAAAGAATTCAGCACCTTGTAAGGAATCGAGGGCGTCGTCGATACGTGGCATGGGGTATACGTCCTTCCTAGTGATCTTATTGAGTGCTCGGTAATCGACGCAAAATCGTACGGAACCGTCTTTTTTACGCACCAGAACCACTGGAGACGACCAAGGACTGGTTGAGGGTCGGATTATCTCCCGTTGCAGCATATCGTCTACGTTTTCCTCAATGATTTTCCGTTCGGCTAGGGAGACGCGGTAAGGACGACGATACACAATGGATGTTCCGTCGGTCTGAATACGATGTGCTGTAGCAGTTGTCTGACCCAGGCTGGATGAATGAATGTCAAAAGAGTTTGCATGTTTTTGCAACAAATCAAGCAGCTGCTGCTTCTGTGAGTCTGTCAAGTCCTTGTTGACGGCTGCTGTAAAGGCCGAGGAAGCAGTATGATCTCCAAGATGGCCTTTAGGGGAGGCAGGGGTAAGAGGCACGACGCACACAGGCTCCAGATCGGCAACGCAGGCGACAGTAGTGCCCCGCGGCAGTAAACTTTTATCTGGTGTGGTGTTCGTAGCAGCGAGGACAGCTGATCCATTGTTGAAGCGAGCCACACCTGATGCGAGAGCTATGCCTTTATTGAGGCAACGGGGCGATGGAGTGACCAAAATGTCACCAGAGTCAACGTCGTTGGACAAAACAGTGACTAATTGATGTTCATTTGGGGGTAACTCGATGTCTACAGCAGCGACGAGTCGAAAGGGCCTGTAGGTTTCGTCACTAAGCAAGTGGTCTGTGTCAGTAAGATGGACGACACGTTGTGCACAATAAATAGCCGCGGAAGCAGATGAAAGAAAGTCCCAGCCTAAAATGAGTTCGTGGGAGCACGGGGATAGCACAGCGAATTGTATATAATGAAGAATGTCGTCGATTAGCACACGGGCAGTACAGAGAGCGGAAGGGCGAATCATTGTTCCCTGGGCTGTAACCAGTGTTGGTCCATCATGAGGCGTCATGACTTTTCGAAGACGGGTACACAAATCAGCACAAATAATAGAAAACCCAGCCCCAGTGTCCACCAAAGCATCAACGTCCACTCCCTCAACTGAGACTGCAATCATATTGTAAGGGCGCGCTGGAGGAATTGGAGTACTGTGTTGGAATGCAGTTTGTCCTCCAAAAACTGCATCGCTTAGTTTTCCGGACGCCGATCAGAAGCGAGGGAAGCAGGCTGAAGAGGAGAAGAGGAGCGACGGTAGGGTGATGGTGAACGGCGTCTGGTTGATCGATGACTACTGCGCAGTTCACCGGATGCTGGCGGAGATGGAGACCGACGCGGCGGTGACGAATAACGACGGCCCTGGTACAAGGCTCCTGCGGTATAGTCTCGTTCGCGTATGTCGTACCCTCGGCGCTCATCTTGCTGGCGCTTGCGGCAAAAGCGTGAAATGTGACCACGATAGCCACAATAATAGCACGTAGGGCGAGTCGATCGATAAGAAGGGTAGTAGCTTGTGTTAGATGCCCCGGGAGAGATAGCAGTGAGAGGGACAGATGATGGCTCAGGCGGTGGTGATGGAAAGCTCGTGGGAAAGCTTCTGGGAGGTGCGGCAGAAACCGACGCGTACGTTGGTGGCGGCGGCGTCGAGCTGACGGTGCCTGATGGTGCGGCGACGGCATGCGAGAACGATGGGAGAGTACGAGCGACAGTGGGCTGCAGGTGGGCCATGTGGGTCATGGACGTGAGCTCCTCCCTGATGACATCCCGCAATGACGTTGAAGAAGACTGCATGGGACACACTGAAGGTAGTGTGAATCCCATTGATTCTAACTCTTCGCGTATAATCACCCTTATTGTGTCTCGTAGGTTTGGATCTGCCGTAATACGGGCCGCGTCACTGTCCGGTTGTAGGCGCATAGACTCGAGTTCTTCGAGGCGCTGACAGGTTGTCGCAACGTCAGCAACAGTAGCTGGATTCTGGATTGCAAGGGCATTGAATGCGACGGGTGCAATCCCCTTAAGAAGCTGGCGTACCTTGTCTGACTCTGTCATTGGGGTTTCAACCCGGCGGCAAAGTGAAAGGACATCCTCGATGTAGGATGTATACGACTCGCCGATGTGCTGTTTCCGAGCCGCGAGAGCTTTCTTTGCGAGAGCCGAACGAACAGTCGGTGTGCCAAAGACATGCCGAAGCTGATCTTTGAAGGCGGACCAGTCGGGGATGTCGATGTAGTGGTTGAGGAACCACGTCTTCGCGACACCCGTGAGGTAGAATGACACGTAAGCGAGTTTGTAGGTGTTATCCCACCGGTTAGCAGCGCCGACACGTTCGAAATCGTCCAGCCATTACTCCACATCTTCCCCGCGCATACCAGCGAAGGGATGGGGCTCACGCTGGGGGCTGTTAATGACGTGAAAAGGCGCGGCACGCGGCGGCGGAGTGGTAACGGTTGCAGCATCGACCTCTTCTTGGTGCGACATATTTCCAGACACCTGGCCCAAGCGGCGACCTGAACGTAGCTCCAGGGGGTAGAGTGGTCGAGAGGATGACGAGGGATCTAACAGCACCTCCACCACGTATGAAGTCTTGGTTTGGAAGACCTTTATTAGGCCCGAGGAACCGGCAGCCGACAGCGGAGATGCACGAACCAAGATGATGATGATACGTGACAACGATGAGGATGCATAAGCAATACATGATAATGATGATAATGTACAGATGAAGAGGATTGGTATACTAAAAGCCCACAATATAATTGCTATCGCAATAAAATAACTGCGCGTTCAAAATACACTGCACTATTTTCGCGGACAACACATGCACGTTTACGCCAAGTGGTATTGTTTGACACGCGTTTTGTACAAATGTTGGAAGATATCGGTGCACCACGTGAGAGATTCATAGTATTTCAGGTATCTTCTTGGACGATCACTTGCAGGTAATATTTATCTCAAGTTTTTAGGCAAGTACACGGAAGAGCGACAATGGTACCGATAATCACCTGAAGATGCAAAAAAAAAGAAAAGGTGCGACTTCCTCACGCGCGCAAGAGCATGAAAGGGCAACGTTTAAAATTAAACAAATATGAATACCTCACTGACGTGTGCGGTATCTGGTCTCAAAGAATCTATATAAAATGAGGGTTACGTAATAATTATTATTTATAAAACATTGGACAAATTTGTCAGACCGCAATAATTTGCGATATAGTTTGGCTGTGTAGCATTCTCTTCATTGCTAGGAAAAGCTGTCCGCAAAGTGTAGGCTTAGAAGCGGGTTTTGAAACGCAAAGCAGATATCGGCGCACTCCTGTACCGGACCAAAGCTTATGGGCTTCGCTAAGAGTGCTGCTTTTTTTGTTTTGCGCTGGTAAATCTATCTTATGGGCTTGGCGCGTTGCTTGGCGTTTGCAGGGTCCATATCGGGCGAGTTCGACGCTCGGACGGCCAACCAGCTGCCGCTCAAGCAGGACGGGGACGCGTCCTTCCAGGATCGCTCTGCTGCCGCCGGTCGTCGCGGCTGCTGCTGCTTCTGCGCGCTTCCTCTGCTTGGCCTGGTTCTCGCTTACTCGCGGGCGACGCTCAGGCTTTCGTTCTGATCACGTGGCGATTCGCTGGCCACTAATACATGCCGAAAACTGCGCTTCGAGCCACCGACCTTTAGTTTCCGGTGACTCCCGTCGCACCGAAGAACAAAACGAATTATGTTCCCGAGAAAGCATCGTCCTGTCGACCGTATTTGAGAGAAAGACGGGAAGTGTGAAAGTACCGTCGTTAAACGGGGCTCGTTGATCCCTATATTTGTCTCTTGGGTTTACTAGCGCAGTGTAAACAGAACACAAGGAGAAGTAGTAGACGGCCCGGGCTATGGTGATATTTGCGGTTGGGGCGTCTGCATCTCGCCTGCTTGTCCCGTTTGTATCGCGCTAGTGTCACGTACTGCGATCGTTGAAAATTGCACCCCCTTTTTTCAAGTCATGCACACATGAGCGTTAGGATGCCTGTCAGCTCTCCGAAAGACCTTACAGAAAGCAACGTTGCCAGCGTCTCGCGATAACTACTCATTCGGTGAGCTCAGTGGTAAGAAAAATATGTTTGAACTAGGTTTTGTTTACTCGTTCTTCTATATATAATAAACAAGAAAAAAAGAAACCTAGAAAGATGCAAGTTAGTTGGAATTGGCTAGGCGGCCCCTTGGGAGAGTCGAAAAAGTAAGGTAACTGCAATTTAATGGTTTTCATTTAATGATTGAGCAAAACTAGAAGCCATTAACTGAAGTAGTTCTGCTGTCCTCCAGGACCTTAGCAAAATATTGCGTTATAAGAATTAGTCGCCAAACGTAATGCATATTTGACACTGCATGACAGTGATCTTCAATTCCACGTGTTCATTTCATTTGCAGTATCTTGAAACCTTACACGAGGCACTTCGGTGTATGACTAGCGCATACCTAATTATTATTATTCACTGTAACGGTCTGTAGTGTATTTTAATAGTTTATGTGTAGTCAAAGTTTACAAAAACAAAAGATAGAGACCATAAGATATTTTTTTTGTACCACTCGTAGTTCTTACGCCGTCAGGGTCAACAAATTGAACGTTTTTTGTCAAGAAATGAAAAACAAAAGTCAGTTGATGTGAGTGTGTGTGGAATTAATTATAGATAGCTTTGTTCCCGAACTGTACCATTGCCTTTTTTGTTTGTGCTCACCGTGTGACAATTCGACATGCGCTGATTGTTTGTGTATCTGTTCTGTTTGTTCACGTCCTTCCAAGCGCGGCGAAAGTACGCCACTGCGTCACATCGGAGGCAGCTATATTGCACTTGTACGAAGTGTGAGATTTCTACTGTGTTTTTCGTGCCGTTCTTGCTCATAATTTAATTTGCAGCTTTTCGCCACAAAGTTCAGTCACATGGCTCGTTTCATTCAAAAGATATTTCCAGACCTATGGCACCACATTTAGTAAATATCAATGCTATTATCAATAGCAGGCATGGCGTCTACGGAATAAGCAAAAAGACGTGGTTCGCCCATTTCACAAGTGTGGAAATATTTTTTCATATATTTATATTGCCGTTTATGGACTTCTATTTCGAAAATCAGACTCTTTAGGCACTGTAACGGCACCCCTTTTTATGTGACGACAAAGACAAGTAGCCTAAAAAAAACGCACACGTGAGCACTATTACAACACAATAACGTTAGTGCACCACGAGAGAAACAGTTCTTGAAGAAATGGAAGCGCAAGTTGCTAAAAATTGCGATACTCACCCAAATTTTATACACAAGTAAAAATGTATGAGACGCTATAAGCCGAAGAAATCTTGCAATAGCTTGCGGCTTCTCATAATTGCCACTAGCTCTCAAGGAAGCAAGCATTCGCGATTTGTCTTCCTTTGTTATCTTTTTACTCTGTGGCATCATGCTCCGCCATCCTATCAACACAAAGACATGTTGATAGGATGTCACCAAGTGGCTCGCCATCTGGAGTGGAAGTTGACCAATAACAAAGAGTTATTACGAATGGAATACTTGGTGAACTCCTCCCGATGGGATTCTATCGCTAGCACTTCATAATTTAAGTCGTTCCTATTTCGTATCTCTTCAGCACCTCTTCAGCGCTTATTCACGACGCTACTGCATCAAGTAAAAGGTAGAACAACATTTGTTTTGCTTATTTCTGTGATTGCGTGTCTATAACAAGCGTTCCCGTCCCTGTACAGACTGTAGCCAAGAACTTGTACAGTTTTCTAAAAAACAAAAAACGAATCGGGAAGCTGGTAAATCATTTGACTATCACCCACCGCTTTGCGTAATGCCTTTTTATTTTCATCGAGTTTTGTTTTTGATCTCTGTCTCATCACTCACCTGTAGACGCTGATATATGGCACGTCGTTAAAAAACACGTTTTCATGGTTCTGTTTTCTTGAACTTACTTGCCTCACGTGCACAATTTCTTTGTGCAATTTGTTTCTTTTGATGAAGCATCGCACAAAAAAAAATACACACACACTGCTTCAAAGAGCTCATGGCTGATAAACTAGCCCATCAGCACATATTAGGTGTTGTGTTTCGTTGATTTCTGAATTCATCAGCTCTGAGGCCAAATCATGAAGCAAACAGAGCTCTACCTTGGGTTGTCATCAAGTACAGTCGCCAGAACAGTGCTTAATGTGTGAACCATGGTCTGTGAATAGTCCGCCGTTTGCTAGAAAATGTTCAGCAATGGGATTCTGAAGCTTTGCCGCGGCAGCACACAACAGTGACGGGGACAAGATGCTTGGAACGAACGAATACTTTCAAGAAAGTTGGCAGAAATCCTTGGGGTTACTGTCATGAGTTAGTGCATTGATACCGTGAGCTACTCAAGGATAGATTTGGTAAAGCCCGGGTGCTCCTCTTAAAGTCTCAACCAGTTTGCAGACTTTAACATCTTGAACGCAACTTATTTGATCAGGAGTGGTTGTCTAGTGGTGCCAAGATGGGTTCATGGGTGCGTTTGACGCGTGCTCAAACGCGTCTGTTAAGCTGCTAGTTGCAGCTATGGGCCGCCTCGATATATGTTTGAGACATGGGAAGTTGACTCACAAAAGCTAGTCTGCTTCCTCTCGAATGCTATAAAATTTGTTCATCAATTGTTCGGCGAGGCTGTATCTGCATTCGCGTGTAGTGATACATGGATGTGGGAGTTTTCCCAGAGCTCAGGCTTGCTTTTAAGTTCTCTTGGAAAAGTACAGGTGAAAAGGGTGTATCCGAAGGTTTTACAGCAGATTCATGCCTGCGTAGAACGTCAGTGTTTTCAATGACCGTTGAACAAACGAGTGTGGTATGAGCTTTGCGAAGTTTATGATTGAACTGGAAATGTTATCTGCACATTTGACGTTATTGGATGCCACGACTCACAATCCCACCACTTCGTGAACGCACAAAAAATGACTTTTTAAAGCCTGCCCTCTCTATACATTTGTCTCGGCCTTCGATCACCTGTCACGAAGTCATGTCCGAAGTTGCTGCGGCGCGATATGCAGACTATAGCTGATGAAATCGACCAAAGTTCTCGCGCAGCTCTTGGCGTGCGAAAAAGAAAATCCTGCAAAGAGTTTGTTTATCCACCGGCAAAAAGCAGCAAAATACGCGCATGTGTTTTTTGTTAGTTGGTACAAGGAAAATCTTGATGCACAAATTTGGAGCCGTCTCCAGAATGGATATATTGGTAATTAGGACGTCTCGAGCTGACTATTTAACCATCTCTTTCTGACTCTCATCTTTTTCTCTCTCTCCTTTGTGTTATTCTCCCTCCCCGAACTCAAATGTAGGGTAGCCAACCGATTCAAGCTTGGTTAACCTGCCTGTCTTTGCTCTCTATTTCTGTCTCTTTCGAGGAAGTTCAACACGCAGTTTTTGTTATCACATACAAGTAAACAATCCACGACGTCACAAAATGTTAAGAAATGGTTGCGCATACAAAAGACAGGTTATTTAGCATGTAAAAGTAAATACTATGGATTTGAAAAAAAAAAGCTCCCGAATGTGCGAAGGAAGCCACAAAGAAAAAAATCTCAAATAATTGTGAAATACTTGGGATGTACACTACTGTTATAATGTGCATGACATTATTCGCGATAACATCTGCTTCTTAAATGTATTCTTTTATTTCATGGGACGAAAAGAAAAGACAGTTATATTGACACGAAAAAAAAATGACCTGCACATCTTTTGTTGGAACTGAACGTGCATTATTTTTTCGCCTCGTAGTTAAATAAGCTTTTTCACTCACCCTCTTGAAGGCAAGGCAGAAAAAAAAAAACAGACATGTGGTTGACTGAAACTACCTCCATTAAATATAAGAAAACGAACACGCAATGCTATTTCAGCTCGACCTACATAATGAAGCAGCTTCTGGCGTCGCTTCGTGACATTGTTGACTCGCATTCAAGCAACTCGCGTCCGTGAAAACAGGGACATTGTGCCATTGCGTGCGTTCCATCATTATCATCGGCCAGTGTCATCATCATCAGGCATAACTGAGTCATCGGCACAGCGCATTGCCAAATAACGAGCGCGTCACGTGCTGTTTGTTTGTGTTCATTGTGGAGACAGCGCGCTAACCTTTGAGCTATTAAGAGCGTTTTGTGTGTGGTCATTGTTTTTTTTTTTTCGAGTGTTGGTCTCTCGACATCCTCACTCATGACTGTTCTCCTTTAACACTTGTACGAATAGTTAGTTGTACCTGTCTATTTCCTCTACTGTGTCTCTTTATTTCTGTAACAGTCGTCATTACTGTTTACCTGTTTCTATGTCTTCAAAATAAGTGTGGTGTTCAAGTGCGTTTTAATAGCGACTGATTTGCGTGACTTCTTTGTTTATGTTTAGAGATATATGCTCTGTTTCATACATAGTGCGCTACGCACCCGATGCTGCGGTCTAGTGGTTATGGCTCCTGACTGCTATACCGAAGGTCGCGGGTTCGAATCTAGACCACTATGGCCGCATTTTATTGGAGCCGAAGTGCTAAAGGCCTGCGAACTTTGATTTGGGGGCACTTTAAAGAAGCTGGTCGAAATTTCCGGAGCCCTCCTATATGGCGTCCCTCATAATCAAATCTTCGTTTTGGGACGTAGAACAATGATTATTACTCTTTAGCGTACGCTGCAGCGGAAGCGTGCACAAGAAGTTCGATTATGGAAATGTTTGGCTGGCCGCATCTCGTCGTCAGCAATCGTGGTTGCAAATGGCGGCGTAACGCTGAGAGGACGCACCCCAAAGGGCTACGAATGGGAATAAAAAAAAATTTCCCATAAAAGTAACGAAGCGCTTATTGGTTAGCGATGGTGTATCATCAGCCGTTTTCAACAGCTTGTGCATTATCGAGCTACGAAAACGCCCTCATTTATTGCTCAGCCTAAGTTTAGAACAAAATGAAGCAATGACTGGGGAAAACTATGAAATATTTATTGGTGCGGAGGCAGCTACAGCGCAAATCCAAGTCATGCCAGCCTCCGCAGTGTTGCACTATATGCATGAAACGGAGCATAGGCGATGTGTTGTAGTTCACTGCCTTTGTACTGTAAATGTTCACTGGTTTGTTCTGTGCGCATTTCTATGCTTGTCTATTTTCCCTCTATTTTTTTCAGGCGTTTTGTTGAATGAAGGACGCCAGAATGAAAGCACGCGCGTCGGCCACGTGAAATTGCAGTAGCGTTTACATCCTGCTGACATTACTAATGTACATACTTTGGATGTTCCAAAAGAGTGTAGCGTTTTAGTGGTGCTGGCAACTAAAAAGCCAGTAGCCATGTGAAATAATAAAGAAACGCCTTAACATTTGTACGTGCAGTGTTTGTCTGAGTTCTATTGACCCGTATTTGGGATACAAGATTAAAAAAGGATGCTTCCTGTTTTTGCAAGAACTAGCTCGCTTCAATGAACGCATGTCCACTCCTCTTTCCCACCTACTCTTGTTTTCAAAGAGTAGACATCGAACGTCTCCTCTTCGACAAGCATCGGCCCTGAAATGAAACGACTACTTCTACCGATGCCTCGCACACACTCAAATCGGCTTCAGCATGGTTCACATTTGGAAATATTAACCGACTTCAATATGGATATTAAGTGCCTTATACTCTTTGATGTTGTCTTTCCTCTGCCGATTTTTTTTGCAATTTATCTCGCTCTCTTTGCAAGATTTCTTTTTATCATATTTTATTCCCCTCACCCCTTTCCCCAGCACTGGGTAGCCAGCCGGTTTAAGAACTGGCTAACCTCCCTGTCCTTCCTCCTAAACTTTCCTCCTCCTCCTCCTCCTCCTCCTCGAAACAAAGCGCGCACCTGACGTGTACGGGCAGAGGAAACACAGGACACGGGATCTGACTAACAACAAAGCACTTATTGCTCATACGCCATGATAAATATACGTCACGGTATCAACAACAACAACGACAACAACAACGACGACGACGACGACAACAACAACAACAGCAACAAACAACGACAAAAATAGGCACAGCAAAAAGGAGCAAATCCTGACAGATACACACTCAAAGTAGATTAACAAAAGAGAACTATGATTATCTAGCCGCGATAGGAAGGCCACCGTTTTATCTAAAATTGCCCTGGTGTCACTGGTCCCGTTAATAACAAGCAATCGCTGGACTAATTCCAAGGGCTGACGTGTCGGCCCTTGGAATTGCACCACGAAAGCGCGGACAATTCAGTATCGGTCCTTTTGGCGCTTGAGCGAGCACCAGCTGTGGTTCAAAGAATGAGGAAGAGCCGAGAGTTGATAACAAAACAAAATAATATTCTCGGAGAAAGCAGAACAAACAACACACAAACGTGCACATGCGGCAGTTATCAAATTCAATACAACTCGCAAGGTACTACAATACACGCAAACGAACACTCGCGTTAATATGCAGTTCCATGCATTAACCAACCAAGACAATTATAAAACGTTCGCGAAACGTATTTACTCTAAAGTTCTCGGAATCAAGCTTACATGCTTCTCTAAAAGGAAACGCTCACACTATATCCAGCGCCGGTCGTCGTCTCGCCACGTCCGAGATTTCTCTTCCAGAAAACTCTCGCCTCGCAAACTGACCGCACTTCAATAACCAAACTTCTTCGCCACTGACAAGTCGGCCATCTTATGCTCTACTACTTCAGGACACGTATTTGCCCACTGGCGGAATATGCACTCTGATTTCACCTGCTTCGTGCCTGTCGGACAAGCCTCCGCTCACTGGCGAATAACTCACTTCATCTTCTTCGCCAGCTGCTTATACGTTCGCCCCGAGTTCTAGAAGTTTCCAGGCTTTTCGTTGGCGCACCGCACAGCCAAGGTTTGGGAAGGGGTGGGACCCTTCTCCGTGATTTTCATGGCCCGTGACGCAACTAGGGAGTGACTTATTCCTTTGTTATTGATATTTCTAGAGTTCACTGGGCATATCATCCGCGATTTCGACGGCGTGGCGGCGGCTTTTCGAGGGGGAGACGAGACGCGCACGTGGAATCTTTTGATGCTTCTTTGTTGCGCCGGCGCCTGCTTTTCACGTAGCCGTTAGAAATCGGAGGCGCGAGCTTTCTTGAGCGCTCATCTGTGGCACCTGGAAGGGGTACTAACGCCGATGTCTTCTAGAGCAGACGGGTGTGCCGAAGGACGAGTTGGTGCTCTATACTGCGAATGAGCAGTGAAAAAAAAAAAACAGGGCTGAAGTGGAGAAACAGTGTGTTTCTCCGCTTCAGTCCCGTCTTTTCGTTGTCTTCTAGGTTAGCGATGTTTCGGGCTTTAACGATTTGTGAAATTAATTTTTCACCAGACCTGCGTAGTACGCTCGTGCTGCTGCTTGAGGCGAGCATTCACAATCTCAGCAGTGGATGCTCAGATGCCCTGAATTGCACATGGTCACAATGTCCTTATGCTCTAACAACTTTTATGAAGTCATATGCCCGTTTGGATGAGTTGGGTGTGGCCACCGAACGGGGGAATAGAATAAGCGACGCCCTCAATGCATGGTACCAACTGATCGCAATGATTTGTGGTGCAGCCTACATTCGTACGACACATCTGATTCATTTGTTTGCAAATGCTTGACGAGCAATTACGAGCTGAAAAAAAAAACGTGTATCCCATTTCAGCTGCCCATTTTTGCCAGGTTGTGCGAGATGCCTTGCGCGCAGAGGATGACCGCGGACTTCTTGTCTTGCTCCCTTATGCCAGTATTTTTTGTCCTTAGCATTGTCTGTGCCACGAAGAATGAGAGTTATCAAGTACCCGGTTAGCAGTGGCATACTTTTATGACATACTCCTGCATATTCCTCAGGACAGCACAGTTTATAAATAAATAAAGTGGTGCGGCAGGGGCTTATCTGCAAGTCCCCGCTGTTAAGTTAAAACTTCATTTTCGTGCTTGCTCTGAAAAGTCTTGTTGCACCCTTTTCCGCTTTTATAGGCAAAACCTAACTAATAGATGTACTAGTGGGTGCTGGAAGCCAACATTTCAGAATAATCTCATTGGGAACTAATTTCGTGTTGCTGTCATCTCACTTGTTTTCGTTTCTCTCTCTTTTTTGTAAGTCTTTCTAATAATTTACGTTGACACTAATTGGCGAACCACTAGGAACAGCAGCAAGACGGCTGCATGAATTTTCGTTTTCTTTCAGTTCATACGTCTACGCTAAGGGGGCTGCATTTTATCGCGGCCTGAAGCTAGTACAGTCCTGCCAAATTCTATTAGCCGCAGTCGGATTGGAGCCTGACATCCTGCCGCACCGAATAACTACCTGCCACTTTCCATCGAAGAAGAAGAGGAAGAAGACCTCAGACTATTCGTTGTGGCCATCTTCTCTCTTGTAAATCTGCTGTATATGTTTGCATATAGGATTATTAGATAAAGTATACACGGCACTAAACCTCTGTGGAATAGAAATATAAAAAAAAAACTTTGTTCGCGACAGTAGTTCTCATTATTGCATAAGAAATGTCAGGAGTGAAAACTAAAAATTATTTTATCTTTTTTTTCTTCATGATCATTAGATCTTCGAAAATGACATTCCTAACGTGGTACTTGATACCATAGTCTGTTCTTTTGTGTCACTTAATATAGAACATGGAGAGAGTCTGTTATGATGTGGTTACTTGGGTAGAATCGTCGTGACAGTCACTACTTCATCTCGCGAAGTTATTTTTAGAGCCTTACGCATCGCATATAACTTGTCGCCCCCCATTTACGCAGAGTACGGTGCAGGCCCCAGCGAGGTGCGCTACTATATGGCGCGGGGAGAATACTGCCACACTACTCTCTTAAGTTGGCGTAAATAATTCCGGGAGTGTAATGAAAGTGTTAAGTGTTATCGAGTGACAGGTGTTCATTTACACTGAAAAAAAGGAGCTAGTTACCATCGTTAGTTCGATTAAGTTTGATCATTTTCAGTGCAGTATATAGGGCCGATAAAACTACGGGCGTTTTTTAGCTGTGATAGCATCTCGTGTCTATCGCTAACAATGCTTCGCATTTCGCACAAAACTGATTTTTTTGTTTTTTGTTCAAGCGCTTACAAAGATGTGAATCATGGCAGAGCTGTACTGTGTTTCTCAACTAGCTTTCAGCGTCGTAGATGCTATAGCGGAATTTGCTGTAGCGTGTTCGCAACAAGAAGCAGACCAGTAATATTACTAGAAAACACGCAAAATTGTTCTTTCTGTAGGCTGAGCGATGCGGTTGGTGTTGCTACTAAAAGAAAATTACAGCAGCTTCACACTTATGGTACTAAGCTTTCATGATGCGTGCAGCTGAACGTCCTCCCTTGTATATGTATATTTTTTTCTGTCTGTCTTCATATGTTTCAATTTCTTCGTTTGTCTCTGCTCATATATTTCTCTTTCTTTATTAATTTGTTTATCCTCCTCACTCTTTCTTCATTTCTTTCTCTTTCTGTATTTTATCTTTTCTCTTTTCTATTTCTCCATTTTTCTTTGTTTCTATTTCTATCTCTGTCTTTCTTCGATTATGTATATTAGCCTCTCACTCTCTTTCTCTATTGCTTAGTTTTTCTATATCTTTTTGTGTTTATTTCTCTTATATCTTTTTCTATCTTTCTGTCGTTTTTTTCTTTCACTCTTCCTTTTATCTCTATTTGCATATTTCTTCTACTCTTTATATGCTCGTTCTTTCAACAGATCTCTATACAATAACAAAGCTATGCTATGGTCTGCTAGCACACCGTTATAGTCGAAGGGGGTGCCGACGCTACAGTCCGGATTGTTGTTACACCGGCTGGAATAACGCCTCGCCAAATATTCATTTTTTTTCGCTAAAAAATTTATAAATTTTTCTTCCTTTCTGTTGCTTTCTCTCTCTTTGTGTAGTCGTTCTCTCACCTATCAGAGTTATTGCATCTCACGCCGGACTAATTAGCACACGGGTTCTCGTAGCGAAGCAGGAAATTAAGAAGAGGATGAACGAGTAGAACAAGATGAAGAGATCACGTGCCGGTTTATGATTATAATAATTTGTGTTCGCAACTAACGGGAATCAACTGATCTCATATAGCTGCACGGTCGAAATAAAGATGCTATGCAGTTGATGGTATACTGTTTTCAACATTCTATTGTGATAGCGATCATGTGGAGACTGTCGGCGGGTCTTCGTCGTCTCCGTGACCGCCGTGCTCCGTATATTGACCCAATATGCAAATATCGGCCCATACACATTGTATGTTCTGCGCGCGAGTACGAACTCTTTAGCACCGAAGCTGAACAAGGCTCAAAGAGCTAGGTAGAGTAATGCGAGATGGAATCGAGAAGAGTGAGCCTCAAGGCTTACTTCGTGTGACATTTCTATTCGTTGCTACGACGTTCGTTATGAGAGAGAGAGTAAAACTTTATTGAAGGGGAAAGGGAGAGGGGCGTTTTAGAGCCTTTATGGTTGGGGCCCTACGTCCAGGGCTCCACTGGCCTTAGCCGCCCGCCGGACTTGATCCAGTAGTGCGAGCTGCACTCCTGGGTCCGAGCTAGCGAGGTGTGCCTCCCACTGCTCCATACTAGGTGTTAAAGGTTCGCCGAGAAAATTGGTTATGTCGCTTGGTTTACGATCGCACCCCCACGATATGTGGTAGAGAGTCGGTCTTCCGCCGCACCACGGACATACAGCCGGGTAAAGAGTTGGATGTATCGCGTGTAACTTCAGTAGGTGCGGAAATACATCCGTTTGAATTTTTCTAAGGTCAGTGGCCTCTTCCCCATTAAGGGATCTGTGAGGTGTTCCACATTTTTGACGCGTGAAGCGCTGGTGAGCTAGAATCTCCCTAGGTAAAATTGGCATGGTCAATGAAAGAGATGGATTCTCCGCTCGGTTACAAAACGCACGAGCTAGAGCGTCCGCCCTTTCATTGCCTTCGAGACCTGCGTGTCCCGGGCACCAGATCAAGCGATGGTGGTGAGTGAGTTTGGATCCTAGCAGCCTCAGCCCCATTGCTGGAAGGCGGCCCCTTAAAAAGAGCCGGCAGGCTTCCTGGGAGTCGGATAAAATAACTGATGGCTCCCCTCTACGCTCCTGAAACCTTAAGGCTAAGGCTATGGCCATCGTCTCCGCCTTTGTAGCCGAGGTCGTGCGTACGGAGGCACTCGTTAGCAGCGTCAAGTCTAAGTCAATGCTAAGTGTAATTTTATTGTTTGCGTTATGAGCAAACAATAAAATTACACTTAGCATTGTTCACACAGGCCGCAACGCCGTTACATTTACCGCATATCAGCTAACATACATGGTTAAATACGGGTCTTACTCAACGCCATTGAATATCCAGTAATGTTTTACAACACAATATGCCGCGGCACTGAAACACTCCTAGTCTACGTAACGATTGAACGTTGGCGCAGCCTTAATGTTTAATCAATTATTCATAAAGAAGGCACGGACATATGAGATGTAGAAAGACGGTTGACGCATGCCACGCTTGTGTGCGCTGCACTGTCGTAAACGAAGTGATGTCAGTAGGTGGTTTATATGTAAGTAGCTTATCAACATACAGTGCAATCGGAAGCCGCCCTGTTGTATGAATGGCGCGTGCATAACAAATGCCAGCTTCTTTCATACCACACTTTGAAGTTTCAACTTGTACTCTACTAGATACACCAATTTTGAAAACATTCAGGGCAGAATGTAGACGTTGTGGCATAACGAAGCCAATATTACCATCGTCTCACCACAAGGACATTGTTTCATATGTATTTCATATGTATTTATGTCGCTGTCATTATCTTTAGTCTTCATGAGCACGTGTTTCTAATTTCTACTACTCCTAATTAGGCACGTGAGGTTTATTGAAGATATGTTAAATTTTTGATTCAGACATCAATGCTTGAAGCAGTAGCTACAGGCACGCCACAAGCCGACTTGAGAAAACTTTTAACTCAGAAAGTGTGCCTCGCGAATGAAGAAGCTGGCAGCAGGATCAATATATTAATTTGAACCACATAAGTTCTCGCCCGAATTTCTTTTGTGTGTGAAGACAAGTTCACCCCCTTCCTAGGCAACTACATTTCTGCATACGATTCGTGATGTGGTCTCGTAGACTTGTTTGAAATAACAGCCCGAAATCTACTTCGGCGTCCTGGAAAGACAACACCTTTCTAATACACTAAACAGGTTAGATGACCAGCCGCTGTCAGAAGAAAGTATACTGCGCCATCGTCATGACTCATCACCACAGAAGAAAGCCGTGCAAGCGCTACTAGCTGGGCTTCTTGCGAATTGCTGGCCTGTCGGAACGCCTCTGAGTGGACTGATTTTTTGTGTGCGTGTGTGTCGGTGTTTTTTAAACTCTCTCTTTCTCTTTCAACCCCCTATTCCCCAACCCCAGTGTAGGGTAGCATACCGAATACTAGCATCTGGTTAACCTCCCTGCCTTCTTTTTTTTTCTCGTTTCTCTCTCTCTCTCTTGTCTTATGAGAGTGGAAAAATCATGCTACGAACTCAATGAACATTACAAATTCAGAAAAGTTTGAAGCTAACAAAATATCGAGGTGTTCGAGTGACCAGCAGTGGCTTAATAATTGCTGTCTTTGCAGTTATAGTTCCTAGAAAGTGTACGAGTGACTGCGGCTCTCCTCAAATAATACAAGAAATCCCGAAACGTTGGTTCACCACCATATTTCGTGCCATCAGTCCGCCTTGTGCGTGTTAAGGATAATTTTTTCTAAAATGACCACGAAGATTCAATGAAATTGAAAGCAAGACAGGGTGACTTGTTTTTGTGAAAAGCTACATCAAAAATTTCGCAACACACACACACACACACACACACACACACACACACACACACATGGAGACGCACACACAAAAACGCACGCACACACGCACACACAAAAACGCACGCACACACACACGCGCGCACACATACGCACACACGCACAGAGACGCTCACACAAACACACAAACACGCACACACACAGGCACGCATGCACACACACACACGCCGAAATACACACACACACGCGCGCGCGCGCACGCGCACGCGCAAATACACACACACGCACACACACACACACACACACACACGCACGCACGAACGCACACACACGCACGCACACACACAGACGCACACACAAAAACGCACGCACACACACACGCACGCACACATACGCACACACGCACAGAGACGCTCACACAAACACGCACACACACATGCACACACACGCCCAAATACACACACGCGCGCGCACGCACACGTGCAAATACACACACACGCACAGACACGCACACACACAAACACACGCACGCACGCAATATAGAGTTAACACTCGAAGTAACACGCGGCAGAGAATGATTCTTTCGATCGGGATACTTCCGATGACATTTGAAGTATAAGTGTTGGGTACAGGTTGGTGAATTGTGTACTCGGAAAACCGGGAATATTCTCCATCGAATGTACGCACGGACAAGCCAGCGTACATTTGCGTCTTTCTCGGCTCTTTATAGCAAGCAGAACGATTTCCTGCAAACCATTTCCATAATCATTCCTAGCAGCATTATTAGTCCAGAGCATTGGTCCAGCGCGCATTTGGCCCTATTGATCGGGTAATGAATGATGTGAACGCCCCTCTAAACGACATACATAATGCACACAAGTAAGATTACAGGCGCTTTTATTACAGGCCCTTCCAGTACCCCCCCCCCCCCATAGAAAACTGCAGCATTGCAAAAAGTCGGCATCGCCACTGCTATTGTTAGGCATCGTTTTATAGCTGCCGGGCGTGCATAAATGTGAAACTATGGTAAATAACTCTTCTGTGTCTGTGTTGTGCGTAATACGACTGTGCTAGAACGCCGAAATTTTATCTTAGGTTTGAACTAATGGTCCCCAAACGAAAACGCCGAATTTGTGGGATTCGCACCGAGTCGGTCATTAAGTAGCTTAGCTGGCCTAGGCGCCTGCGGTCAAAATGATTGCTTCAGCTGACTCCAGACCAAGTGACAAAAGAGACAAAAAATTATTGAAGGTAAGAAGGATGAAAGTACAAAGGGAAAGTTAGGATGAAATTACCGAAACCTTAATGAGGGATCAAGACGCAGACCACCGCACAAAAAAAATCTTCATGCCTCGAAAGTATTCCTGAAACAATTGGAAAAGGTAATTAAAAAAGTGAAGACTCATTATAAGAAAAGACGCTCTCCTGCGTAAATTATATTCCCCCGCACCTTTGGCCATTCAATTTTCTCGCAGACCATGGCTTGTACGCTTGTGATCGACTAATTCACCAGTAATAGCGACTCGCTGTTCTCTGAACTTTTATCATATAGTGAATGAGTGTTGCATTGGATATATAATTTTCCGTAATGTATAAGTGCGCAAATTGCGCTCGAAGTAGCCCCGGCATAAGCACTTCCGTGTCACTGAATCTTGACCAAACATGTGCGGATCCCTATTCATTTATTCATTTTTTCTTTGCGTCGAGCTTTTGAATGAAGCAGAAATGGAGCGGAATCACTAATGAAGAAAAAGTAGATGGGGTCGGGTAAAATGTTCGTTTAGTAGTGCAGGCTGTCGCTTTTAATTCGATGACGAAGTTGCAAGTACCCCATAGGCACTAACTTTCTACTTCGCTGCTTTTGTAGGTAAATTGGTTGCCATTGAAGAAACCAGTTGGTATGTTTCCTTGAAGGTGCCCAAACTGAATGACCGTTTGCGGTGACAAGGAGCTGTTATTAAGTCTGTGGCAACGATGCGACCTTCTTTCCATTCAAAATTTCCGTTCCCTTTTTCTTCCCTCTGGTGGAAGTTAACCTACTCTTCTCAGCCCATAGCCTACCTCCCCGTCTTTGTTATATTGTTATCTTTATTGTCATCATCAAAGAAACCTTGCTGCATATTATTATTATTATTAATATTATTATTATTATCGTAAAACATTCTATCTCACAAACGAGCGCGTAAGTCGAATAGTACAGTTGATCAGACTTATTTTCATTGATTACCTTCAATTAGGAGCTAACTGAGCACACGATGTGTTTGCGCAGCATAACGAACACACCACTTAGGTATATTCAGGTTCAAGCCTGTCTCTAATCCGAGCCTGTCGGTCAGTCCGTAATCGCTATTGCTTTGTGGTAGATGCAGCGCGCGGCGATTGCAGCCCAGTATAGAAAAACCGGCGATGGTACGCAGCTTTAAAAGGAGTCGTCATAGGCCCTAGACAACTGAAGATCTCATTTTAAGAGCTGACTTGACCCTGGCCGAGCCTTTCATGTTCGAGATACGTAAACCGGTAGGCGTCACAGACATTGGGTAAACTTCTCTACTTACGGCTGGTCTATAGGCCAGCCGTAAGGAGAGAGATAAGTAGAGAGAGAGAGAGAGGTACTAAAAATCAAGGCAACAATTAGCCCAGCAAACAGGTATGCGCCACAGATATCTGCGAGGCCTATCATAAAGCATCATAATCATGAATGCGTATGAGCCAAAGAAATGGGGTCAATCGCACTGCGCACGACTTGCACTGAATAGGAAGAAGTTAACCACCCAGCAACTGGCGTGCGCGCTAGTATAGTCACGGGAGACTTGGTGGTTATAAGAGGTAGTGGCTATGCTACCACCTCAAAGACTATCAGTGTTTAATAAAGCACAGTTATACAGCATATCGGATAATCTTAAGCTTCTTTGTAAACCCCTCTATATAAGTGGTGGGTCCACGATGCAATAAAACTGTACTATCACCTTCAAGCTTAACAAAGAGCGTTTAACAAAGACGAGTGAGGCAACACATCTGGAGGACTTACAGAACACAGAAATGCACTCACTTAACTTCGACAACGCAACCAGCTTCGCCGTGTCGTGGGTGTGCGCGAAGCGGAACATCGTTGTGTCTTTGTCCTGAAGGGCCCGCTGCAACGAGGAGGAGCGTGAGACGAGTTTTGACGGCGTTCCTGCGAAAAACCGCGCTGTTGAACGCGTGGTGACAGACGCCTGTAAAATTCATTAGATGTTTGGGCGTAACGATTTTCAGACTTGTAGCCCATGCTAACCCCACCTGCTGCATCTTCACAACCACAATCTCCACCGCGCGCCAACGTACCGATGGGCTACATTGATTGCTTGTGCTGTAAAAACGACGAATGGGAAGCTTCGCCATTTGCTCCTTTCACGAACAAGAACGCACGAATATCCGGGTGTTTCTCTCAAAGACCTTTGCACGTTGACGCACGTATCTATAATAAATCTTGTCACCTCCGCAAAGTAAGGCTTGCCATCATGCGGCGGCATTGTGGTGCAATGGGTGAGATATCTGCTTCGTGTGCGTGCGGTTCCAAATACATTCCAGTGCCTATAGTGTGATTTGCCAGTTAATCTCGCAGATGTTGATGAACGGGAGACTATCGATTTCATAATTAGCCATAGTTACAATTTCAATTGTGAAATCGGCTAAGAAATGCTCTCGATAGCGTAAAGAAATACTTTTTTCCACAACCGCGTCAGGGCCAGGCCGCCTATGGAAGCGTCACGCACAACCGTAGGCCCTACCGAGCCAGGCAAAATTTGGTATTATGGAAAAAGAACACATAAATAAATTTGCATTTTACTGAAATATACCAAATACGAAGGGATAGATAGCAAAAGAGAGTCTTTGCATTGAAAAACACGCTTTTATTTTCATTTGTTCAGCTAACTGTGCCTAGACCACTGGGAAGGTCACATAATGGCAGCAGCACTTATACACGAGTAATTCGAACTTGATAACACAGCTTTCATTTCCTTCGTAACCACTGCTGCAATGAGCCAGAAATGGGCGCCTCAATCGTCTCTCTGAACCGTATACTCACTCGAAAAACCTGGAGGCAAACTTAAACGAGAGTTGTGCAACGTTTTTATTTTTGCACAACTTTTCTCAGACACGTTATAATTTATTTATTTATTTATTTCCGCCGTTACTACCACAAAAGCTGGCAATTGGGCCTGCATGAGGCATGGCTAATATGGCGGGCGATTGAGGCCACTGACTCCGTTCAGCAGTGACCGTAAAATACGAGAAACCACGAGCGAGTAAAGAAGGAAAATTGTGCGAAAAGGGAGGAGATTTTAGGCCGTATAAGGTGCACTTTCAGCCCGTTCGCGTAACGACGCCCCGCTGAAGATCAATTTTCGAGCGGTGCGTTTGAATTGTCCTAGTGATTCTGTTCTACCCACATAATATTGTATCTCCTCCTCCCCTCTCCGCACTCGAAGCTTGGAAGGAGGCGCGCCCTCAATGAGCGACGGCTGCCCAGAAAACGTGATATGCTAAAGAAGCTAGTCGTTTAGGGCTTAGCGCGTGGCATGTGTTTAGAACGAATGGCTGCTTTATTTCATTTTTCAAATTTTTGCTGCTACTTCACAAGAATGTTATATGATAGCTACATAATGTCCTGAAGAAACTTAATGGCAAAATTTTAGGGTGCGTGTGTTGAGGTTGAATGGCAAATTTTGGTGCGTGTGTTTGTAGGGGGGGGGGAGGTGCGTCCCTCCCTCTCATGGTCGGGATCAGTTGGTCAGTGTATTAATCAATCGATCAATTAATTAAGTGCTGTCCCAGAAGCTTGGACCCACCAGGGTGCGCGTGACTTTTTCCACAAGGAAAACAAAGTAGGCTGGAGAAACAATGCCGAAATCTTCTTTTGTTGGCGACGCAGTAGCACAAGCTAGATAAATAAACAATGGTGGTGTGTAGGTGGCCTTTATTGCTGCTACATTCGACTTAGAAATTTCACTATATTTTTGTTATTTTATTCAATTTTATGAGTTCTAAATGTGTGATGGCGAAGTGGAAACACATTTTTAGTTACCTTGTAGTAAATTCATACACTCGAAGCTGTTCTCTCGCTGCTCAATGCAGGGCTAACCACGAAATGCTAGCGTACCAGATATATGCTACACGGAGTTGAGTGCCTCAAAATGTTGCTTAGTACAGTGAAAACACGACGCACAACTTGCAGTAATATTTTTATTTCATTGAAACTTGTCAGCATACCATGCATATTTTAGCAAGCACGCTCTACATATGTTAGTTCATTGCCATAATTATGTTTGGAGTGTAGAAGATAACCACCTAAAACGTCTATAAAGAGTTTTGATTAAGTTAAAAAATCAAGCACAAGTTGTGTAGCGACTCTCAGCCGTCTTTATTCATGTGAAAGTCGAAATACATCTTTCTACTTCTATACGCCCCACATTGGAACTACGTCAATTCTTACGGTTGATTTAAGTTCGACTGCTGTCTCTGGTGAGGCTTACAACAACAACAACAACAACAACAACAACAACAACAACAACAACAACAACAACAACAACAACAACAACAACAACAACAACAACAACAACAACAACAACAACAACAACATCATCATCATCATCATCATCATCATCAACAACAACAACAACGACGACGACGACGACGACGACGACAACAAAATAGAACGACGAAAGCAGCAGCGCTGCATTCTCTTGCGAATATTCCGTTAGCTATAATTATTATAGTGGCCGGAGATCTCGAATTGTGCTCACCAGACCACTTCTCTCTCCTTAACCCAATCTAAGGAGCCCCATATCTGCTTCTCTCCTCCTTCTCCCCTCCTCCACTCTCCTCTGCCTTCATGAAAACACAAGAAACTTAAAAAAAAGATGAATAAAAACCACAAAAAATGTTTTGATAGCATCGTTTTCAGTACGCTTGAATTACACGTTCACATACCATGGCAATCAAAACAACCATTTCATCGTGACATCTTGCATATATATGAAAAAAAGGCATTAAGAAATCGAGCTCTTACTGACCCGCTAGTTTTACTTTGGTTACGTGCGTATTTCGCGAAGGACCGTAATAGCTTGCGCACCGTAGATGCTGACGGCTGCTGAACGCTCGCGGAAACTCGATTTGCCTGCACAGTCGGTGCAGCTTGCGGACATGTGCGTGCGTCCGCGTGTGTGCGCCCGTGTCCGAGCATGGCCGAATCTGTGTCGGCTGCCGTTCACCGAATACAACCCTCAATTCTAATTACCTGCCGTCAGCCATGCGTCGCTGTATTTCCAGTCGCATCACTGCGCCAGCACAAGCGCTACGCATTTCGAGGACTGCTTTTTTGGCGACGCATTGTTTGTTTTGGTATTAGTCTTACTTCGTTGTTACTTTTTTAATGCCATTTCAAGCCACGTGCTGTCAAGCGGGATATTTGAACTTTCTGAACACTCAAAAAGCTCCAAATGACAAAAGTCTTTTTTTTCTTTTTTATCCTTGTTCTTGGGCATCGTTATTCCCATGTTGCGCTTGATAAAAATAGCCGCCGTGCACAAGCTCAGCGTCACTAAGCGCTAATGAAATGACTTTGGCACTTTTTATTCCCTTGCTTTTCGTCAGAGCGCTGACTTCCGGCGGGTTGTACTCCATTTACATTCAGTTGTGTTATTTCTTGGCGATAGTTTTACAGGAACTTAGTTTGTTCGGGCCATGTTAATTTGCGTTTGTAAGGAAGTGGGAGTCGGAACATTCTAACTATGTTTCGGAATACTGCCGAAGTGCGCAGGTTAGTTTTGCACAGTCCAAAACATTCTAGCCCAGGCTTTTAGGATATATGTTTTACCCCGCTGTGCATCGACGGCTGAAACCCTATTGTTTTTGCACAGGACTGCCCAATGATGACGCACATCACCATTGAAACGATGCGTATGTGCCTCAGGCTATGTGCTAGAAACCCTTCTCACCCTTTGGCGAGCCTCGCTACTGAAAGGCCTCGCAGAATATTTTGCGGATTGTCTGCGCGCATTGTTTACGTCAAGTTATACGCCTGCGGAGAAGCCGGTGTATCTTCAGTGGTGCATGACTGTTCTACAAGTACCTTACAATTACAGAAATGCAGACGAAATCAAATTGGTGTTAGTCAGCCATAAAACAATTGAGCCGGCTCCTCTTGCAAGAGATGCACAGTAAGCACGTGCACATATACACCGATGGTTCAACCACAGAGTCTATTCTGGCAGCGTGGTGGTAAACCAGCTCGAGGAATAATCCTGCGAATCAAGCTGTCACATGTCACTACGTCTACGGAGGCAAAACTGGTGACTCTGCCTGGTGCTCTAGAGCACACCACATTCCAGAGCCCGAGTATATGGGCTGTTTGTTTTCAGACTCAGAACCTGCCTAAGAGAACATGCAGTCAAGCTTCGAAGATGTTGCGCGAACAGCTAACGTAAGAGGTTGTAAAGCTTCTTCACCGAGTCACAGAAAGAGACGACGAGATAAATTTTCAGCGGCGTCCTGATCTTTGTGGGATAAGTGGCAATGGTTCCGCAGACAACACGGCTCACACATCCCACCAAAAAGAGCGCACCTTTTGATTCCTCTGTCAAGTAGAGACGCTGCAAGTCAACTTTATCACCTGGCACGTAGTCTGTGTCTCCCATATAGGAACGCCGCAAGCATAATACATACCAGACTCCATGAAATATACCTTCAACTGGAACTTCGACCTCCATCCGGACTTCGTTGACGTGAAGCTTCGTTTCTCTGTCGGCTTTGGTTGAAAATCGCCTTCACAAAAGCATGTACAACCCTCTTGAGAGTGACAGACAGTGCACAAAGCGACGTCTGTGGCCCCGAAGAAGACATGGACTATCTGCTGTGCCGTTGCCCTCGATTCACCTCGGAGAGACAAAGACTTTGTGTCGGGTTGTGGCCATTGGAGGATCGGCCATTATCTTGTACAGATGCTGCTGAAGCGCTGTCATCTTTCATTAATTGTATCAAAATGCAGTCAAAGTTTTCTTGCGCATTTTGAGGATTACGGGAAAATATGTGAACGCCTTTAATTTTGTGTAGTACTAACGCTGCATACGCGTCAGCCCATTGACTGAAAATTCTTTTTGCATCTCTTTCTCCGTATCTTTCATATTTATACTTCTCTTTCTCCTTCCACAAGCGTAACGTAGCAAAGCAGGCATCTGCCTGGTTAACCTCCCCGGCTTCAAAAATGTTTGTTCGTCTTCCTTCCAACCTAAGTGTGCCACTATTCAACGAAGAGAAGTGTCATTTTTAATTTTTTTTGGTACTGAGGTACTTTCAACTTCGGTAGTGAAAGAATATAATAAGCGTGCATTGTTTCTGTTTTGATAACTTGCTTCTTTGGTTTGCCGTTATGTGCATTTGTTGTTTTGTGTTTGAGTGAATAACCCGTTCATTGCTATAACAGCACTAAACTAGATCGTTGTTAGTTTTATATATGCATTTTATCATACAACCACCAAAAGCTAAAACATGGCTTGAAAGGGGCTGTCGAACACATCTTATGTGCAAAGATGTGCAAGCTTTCCGTATTACAGTAGAACCTGTCAACACGTTCTACTGGCAGCACTTCGCACCATCAGTGAAGAGTGAATTGGGGTCACGGGATCTCATTAAAGTCGAGTTGAGGGTAGGGATTATTTTTTCGCCATTTAAATTTTCTAGTCTGAATAACTTCTGATTGTGTGCCCTGTCAGGGCCACCCTTAAGTCTACGCATCCCGCACGTAAAGAATGCGAGCTTGAATAGGGTTACAGGACCTTTCAACGAGACTCCTTATTTCTAGTTACTTTCGCGTGTAGTTGATTTCGGCATGCATAATACGGAAAAAGATATCGTGGATATAATTTAATAATACAGCGATCTGCAGTACTTCCCTGTGTGCTGTTTCATTTTACTTTGAAGATCACATAAGCTGTTTGTACGCTTTTGTCTTACGTAATCTGTCTTCGCACAGAAAATCAGTGAAGGTGTTATTGAACTTTTTGCGTAATAGTGGCCTATTGAATAGGCTATAGCACTCCAGCTGACTTTTTTTTCTTTTCTTTTTCGCGCGTCTATTTCGCTTTTCGCTTTCTTTCCCATCTTTATTCCCCATTCCCCGTTCTCTTAGTGCAGGGTAGCCATCCGGATGCTAAAATTTCTGGTTAACCCTCTGCCTTTCTCTCATTTTATTCCCTTCACGCCTCACCATGGTGGTCTAGTGGCTAAGGTACTCAGCTGCTGATCCGCAGGTCACGGGATCAAATCCCAGCTGTGGCGGCTGCATTTTCGATGGAGGCGGAAATGTTGTAGGCCCATGTGCTCAGATTTAGGTGCACTATAAAGAACCCCAGGTGGTCAAAATTCCCCGAGCCCTCCACTACGGCGTCTCTCATAATGATATCGTGGTTTTGGGACGTTTAACCCCAAAAATCAATAAATCAATCAATCCTTTTATTCACTCTCTTATCTTACGTAAGCTACAAAGCTTAGATGCCCAGTGGTTTATCTCAGCAGTTTCTGGCGTTAAAGGCACCAACTTCGCAAAACGTTGAACAGATTCGGCTGAAAAACTATTTTCAGAACACGCCGTGCATGGGTATCTTGTTTATAACACAGAGTCTAGATAGATATGTGGGGTTTAACGTCCCAAAACCACCATGTGATTATGAGAGACGCCGTAGTGGAGGGCTCCGGAAATTTTGACTACCTGGGGTTCTTTATCGTGCACCCATATCTGACTGAGCACACGGGCCTACAACATTACCGCCTCCATCGGAAACGCAGCCGTCGCAGCCGGGATT
The DNA here is from genome assembly GCF_043290135.1 of Rhipicephalus microplus. Classification (NCBI taxonomy): domain Eukaryota; kingdom Metazoa; phylum Arthropoda; class Arachnida; order Ixodida; family Ixodidae; genus Rhipicephalus; species Rhipicephalus microplus. Next base: position 101,200 of record NW_027464812.1, read on the forward strand.
CGATCCCGCGACCTGTGGGTCAGCAGCCGAGTATCTTACCCAGTAGACCACCGTGGCGGGGCTAGAATACAGTCTATAATTTACTGCCATCTGTTACTGTCCATTGTTTCTCGCTTTATACCTCATTCTCTTTTCTTTTGTTATTTCTACGCGTTCCTTTTTAGCTGCAAATGACTGTGATGCACCGTCGTAGAAACCATTAGGTGGCCGCGCTTTGTATTGCACCCGAAAGATTGATGAGCAGCTCGCAATGTTTGCGCTGTCTCGAATACAGATGTGCGTTATGGTAGCTATATTTTTCTCGGCAACCCAGTTTCCGGCCAAGCATGTTATTACTGGTCTCCATCGTTTAGGGTAAATGATAGCCGTTACCATTTAGAAAAGAGAGTAGCTGTATGCCTTGCTCTTAGTTGATTCGTCCTTTGATTGTTTAGTATATTTGGTACATATATCCAGCACTCATTAACACTAGCGACCTGCTGGCAAACAACTTCGCAAATAATTTGTATCGTATCCTACTTAACGATGTCGTATATGCATTGTTTTGCAGCGATTAGTTTGGTGATATGTGAATGAACAAAATTATTCAATTTTCGTAACCTTTTTCTCGGTTGGGCTGTCACGAGTCCTGTATACGTTCAATTATACAGAATAGGATACTGAGATGAGGTTTTCTATTCCATGACGGTTTATTCACATCTAGTTTATAAAGTATTCTCCCTTCCAAGTGCATTTGATGTCGTGTTCTAACGGGTGTTTAAAGAACCTTCAATAGATGTCAGCAAAAGGTGCCTATATTTGAAAGATCAAAGCGGAAGCGAACTAAAAACTGGAAGCAGCATAACGCAAGCTAGGTGTTATGCAGAAGTAATATCTGTAAACAGGAAGTGATGTCAAAAAGGTGAGGAAAGTTCAACGTTATTGCAATGTCTTCTTCACTCAATTTCCATTCAACGGTTGAGTCATGCTGCATACTTTCGTAAAGTCGCATACAAGCACTACAATGAAAGTGATGTAGGACCACACGTAGCCAAGAAGAGAGAGGAACTACGACAGTAGTTTATGCGTGACACGGAGAAGAAAGACTTGGCACACAACATTGATTTCCACGCTCGTCAACTACGATGAAGCCTTCAGCATTTGTTCAAAGACGCCATTCATCGCTTTTAGGGAGCTTACGAGAGATCTCATAGCTTCCCGGGAGTGAAGCGATCGTGAGTGGAACACAAGCGAAGAACCGCGAAGTTGAGATTACACTCACCCACCCAACGAAGTTCGCCGGAATGAGAGGATGGAAGTACCCGGTAATAATAAAAAACAATAAAAGGAAGAGGCCGCAATGAGGTGGACCAGCCAAGAACGTTCTCGCAAACGACGTCAGTGGGCCCCTTAGTGCTTAACCCGGGCTTGGACGGCGATGAGGACAACCATGTCTTCATCTTGCGGCGTACTTTGCGTCCACGTGAACGCAGCGACCGAGATTCGGCTGAGCAAACAAGTCTCAGGGGCTTTTCTGTCACCTCGCTTCCTCCCTCGTCCAAGATCACCCTGCTATATAAGAGTGGCGGATTAAGCCCCGGGAAAGCTTATTTGCTAAGAGTAACATTTCTGTTCTCTTCGTAAATGACGATCTTTTCAGAAGGAAGACCAGTGAATAGTGGTTCAAGCATAATGCCAGCTGTGAAGGTTGAATTATGAAGGTTTAATTTAATTTTGAATGTAAGGGTTTCGGGGACAGACCAGTTTCAATGCTCCATCTGATCTTAAAGGTTGAGCTACGTTAGCGGTGGCTCTCTCATTCACTTTACGAGCACCGACATAACAGTTACCATATTACATATAAAACGCGCACGGGTGGAATCCAAATGAAACAGAACACCGCAGAAAGGTACAAAGATATGGCAATTTTAAGGCTTGCAGCAGCATATTTATAAGGCAAGATGTGAAAACATGAATGCAAGAAACAAGAAAGAAGGAAGGCAGAGATGTTAACCAGATGCTAGTATCCAGTATGCTACAATACACTACGGTCAGGGAATAGGGGGTTGAAAGAGAGAGAGAAAGAGAGTTCAAAATAAATAAGAAAAAAAACACGGACACACACGCACACACAAAATCAGTCCACTCAGAGGGGCTCCGACAGGCCAGTAGTTCGCAAAAAGCCTAGTAGCGCTTGCACGGCCTTTTTCCGTGATGATGAGTCATGACTATAGCGCAGTATACTTTCTTCTGACGCAGCTGGTCATCTAACTTGTTTAGTATATTAGAAGGGTGTTGTCTTTCTAGGTTATATTCTGGGCACTGCCACAGGACGTGTCGAATTGTCTCTTCGTCTCCGCAGTGTGCACAGGCAGTGGTGTCGGCCATCCCCATGCGGAACGCGTATGCACGGGTAAACGAGACTCCAAACCATAGTCTGCAAAAAGTGCAGTAGCGTCACCTCGTTGAAGTTTTGTTGGAAGCTGCAAGCTTTACGTAGGATCAAGGGATCGCAATCCTGCATGCGTAAAAAGAGCCTAATGCAAATTGACTAGAAGCGTTGGCGAGCAAGTGCGCAGAGCCTCCTAGCAGCGTCCGTCCTAGAGAGGGGTATCGAATGATCGTTGTCTTCTGTATGAGCTGAACGGGCAGCTTGATCAGCCCGTTCATTATCGATAATTCCACAATGGCCTGGAAACCACTGAATAATAACGTGGTGCTCTTTCTCTGTTACATAATGTAGCATTTGTGCTGTCTCAAATACCAACTACTCTTGTGGACCATGGCATAGATTTGACAGAGGTGACTGCAGTGCCACCTTGCAGTCGCATGCAGAAGAGCGTCCACCGTTGCGTGCTTTGGTCGTTAATGAAAATCAACGCAGATGAAGCGCTGCAAGCTCTGCTGCCGTTGATGTGGTTGTATGAGCTGTCCTGAGTTTGATGGTTGTGGCGTGCGTTGGAATAACGACCACCACCGTTCAGCTGTTTGGCAGGACGGAGCCGTCGGTGTAGACGTGGGTGCAGTCTTGGTACTTCCCGTACAGCAGAAGCAAGGTGAGCTGCTTGAGAGCTGGTATTGACAAATATCGTTTTTTTTTCTAGATGCCTGGTATTGTTAGGTTGATGAGTGGCTGTTACAGGCATCATGGAGGAACTGAAGGTCTCGGCGCGGGCGTAAAACCAGTTTGTAGAGAGTCACAATGGGAAGTTACTGCTCGACAAAAGAAAGTATGAGGCCTATCCGCTGGTAGAGAGGCTAGGTGGTGACGGGGAGTCCGGGCCACATGCCTTATGTGTGTTGTCAGATCTTCAATTTCAATATGGGTCTGCACGAGGTGGTCTTCAGCTGAAGCTATAGTTGTCAATGTTGAGGCACCCTGACTCAGACCTAGACAGATTCGAAGCGCCTGTGCCTGAACGCTTTGTATCATGCGTCGACATGTTTTGCTGGCGTTTGATAATGCGGACAGACTGTATCCTGGGAAGCCAAAGAAAGGCACCCTGTACAGTGGTAACATAGCATTGGGCTGCATTCCCCCAAGTCTTTCAAGCGAGAAACTTGAAAAGATGGCATATGCCCGTCAATCGCTTTTTCAAATACAACACATGTCGAAATACGTCTCTGTCGAAATTCGACACCAAAAATTTGTGAGATCGACAATATGGTGTATTTTAACCAGTAATCGACACCCTGTAATTCGTCATGGGTTTGCGCGTAAATGCCAGAAGAGCGCACTTTCCGGAGGAAATTTCCAGGCCTCGATTGCGGAGATACAAAGCAGTTGCAGTAGCAGCTTTCTGTATTCTCGCTCGTAACTGCAGGCGAGTTACCGCAGATGTCCAGATGCAGATGTCATTTGCGTATATTGATATACAAATATTGTTTGCTAGGTGTGTATGGAGTGCGATCAGCGTTACATTGAATAGCACGGGGCTCAATACACCACCCTGACGGACGCCACGACAACATAAATGGGCAGAGGTGTTCCCGGCCTCCGTACTCACGAAAAAGAATCGCATTTGGAGGTTGCTACTAATCCACTTAAACATTCGGCCACCCACTCCAATCTCTTTTAGTGCGGCAAGGACGACTTCATGAGTAACGTTATCATAGGTTCCTTTTGACATCAAGGAATAGAGAGGCGCAATGACGCTTATGGCATTTTGCATGTTCAACGTATTTGATTAGGTCGACGACGCTATCGATCGATGATGGACCACTAAGAAAGCCAGCCACGGCTTGGGTAGATCTCATGATACTCCAAGTACCACTCCAGGGGGTCGAAGATCATTCTCTCTATCACTTTACCCACACAACTAGCCAATGCGATCGGGCGTTAGGAAGACAGATCCAATGGTGACTTGCCAGGTTTTAGCAGTAATACTAGTTTTCCAACTTAAGGGGACAGCGCCCTCTAGCCAACAATTATCATATAGTTGAAGCAGAGCTATTTTCGCACGCTCACCCAGATGACACTGGCTCTGTAGGAGATTCCGTCAGGTCCTGGTGCGGAGGTACGTTTGCATGAAGCCTGTGCTGCCTTGAGCTTATGAATGGTGAACAGGAGGTCAATACAGGAATCACGAGGTGGCGGACGACTGCTCGAAAGTTTTTTAGCTCTGAAGTGCTGTAGTTTGCCCTGATAATCCGGCACAGAACTCTTCAGCAACGTGAACATCTGGTTGGTTTTGGTAAAGGGCTAAGGCTTTGAATGGTGACCTCTAAATGGGGGATGACCTTAAACCTCGTACAATCCTCCATAACTGTGATAAAGGATTACGAAGGTCGAGTGACCCGTCTGCAGTGATCGAGCTTTGGAATTCTATCTTCTCCAACCAACGTTCGATCTTTTTCTGCATACGTCTAGCAGTCCGTAAATCTTGTATGCCCTTAGTGCGCTGGTACCTTCTTTCAGCTTGTCGTCGTAAGGCTCGAAGCCGCTCCAGGTTTATGTCGATGTCCGTGACTTTTACAGAGCACGGGATCGTACACACAGTCTCTTGTACATTGCTCTTGATGGTCTCTTATAAATCTGATATGTGTTCTTGGCATTGGTCTTCCATACGAGACTGATTTTTTTCCAGTCCACTCTTTTAACCGTGTCGTGAATTTTAGGAGGCGACAATTCGCTGATCTTGAAGTATGTTCTCAGCTTTCTTCTCATCTCATCTTTCTGTACCCTTCTCATCTTTCTGCAACCTCTTTTGTCCCCTTTATCCCTTCCCCAGTGCAGGGTAGCAAACCGGATGTGCGTCTGGTTAACCTCCCTGCCTTTCCTTGTATCTTTATCTCTCTCTCTCTCTCTCTCTCTCTCTCTCTCTCTCTCAAGTATGTTGGAGCGTGATCACTCCCATGCGTTTCTATATCCGTAAACCATTCAGCATACTTCACTAGGCTTCGAGACATGAAAGCCAAGTCGAGACATCTGCTGTATGTGGAGCCGCGTGAAAATGTAGGACTGCCATCGTTCAGTAAGCAAAGTTCATTGTCAGACGTAGAAGACTACTAGTTTCTGCCTTTATTGTTAGTCTTCTGACTTCCCCATAATGTATGATGAGCGTTAAAGTCCCCGATGATAACACACGGGTCAGGTGTTGACGCTATGATGTCTCGCAGTCTTTGATCGAACCTACTTGATGGTGATAGGTATGCACCAACCACAGTGATGTTGAGCCTCCCCTTTTTCACTCTTAAGCATACGTATTGGTTTCCGTGATGAGGTGGTACAGGTTGAAGGATGCAAGTGAGGTCTCGGCAAATGAACACCAGAACCTTGCTGCTTTCAGTAAGAGTAGACGACATAAAAGTTTCGTATCCCAAGAGTCTTATTGCACTCTATAGGTTCGGCTCACAGATGACGGTTACGGGAAACGTACAGACGTACAGAAATCGACGAAAATGAACAATGTGCGATTTTAATCCCCTGGAATTCCACTGCAGTATTGCTGCTTTACGAACCTCATCCCTGAAAGACAGTGGCAGGATAGTCATGGTCTATCTCTAGGGCTGCAAGCACTGGACTCAGCACGTCCAGTACTTGAAGGGCACTTTTGGATGAAGGTGTATTCATGTTGCTTAACAACACGTGAATGGTGTCCACTAAGGAAAGCAGCATCACCAACACGCGATGATCTGGCTTCCCGGCCGTTGCAGCATCTTGTGCTTGTTCTTGAGGCGGCTTCTGTTGAGGCTCAACAGGTCGTGCAGGCAGCTTCTGTTGAGGCTCAACAGATCGTGTAGGCTGAAGGGGTGGTCATTCTTTTGGTGAGAGAGATGTCTCAGTTTCGTCCCTTTCGGCGCAGATGTTTGCCGTGCTAGGAGCCGCACCTTTCGATTTCATTTGAGTTTCTGACTTTCTCGTGTTATTTTGCACTGTACTTCGTGAGGACCTTCAACGATGATGGTGTCTTCGCCTCACTTTTTTCGCAGCTTCTCTGTGAGTCGAGTTGCCTCGCCCCATTTCCTTAGATAAGAAAGGTCCTTCTTAATCTGAGGACACTCCTTGGAGGAAGCATTGTGAGCACCGTCGCAGTTGGGGCATTTCAACGTAGTTTCACTGCAGTTGTCTTTTAAGTGGTGTTCAGCGCATCGGGGCACATGGCGGAATTTCTGCCAACACCCTTTACATGACCAATCTTCTAGCACTTGAAACACTGCACACGCTTCGGAATAAATGGGCGAACCTGGTGAGGAAAATGGCCGACCTTCACATAGTAGAGAAGACCATCTACCTTGAAAGTTATTCGCACACAACGAGAGTTGTCTAGGCGACCAGCCTGCACAATGACGTTGTTTTCCCTCACTGGTTTTATCAGTACAGGAAAATCCTCATTGGCGATTTCAGTGTCTATATCATAGAAAACTCCTGCTACGGTGTCGCTATTTGCTGGTATGATGGATCGGACTTTGATGTTTCCCAGCTCCGACGCAAGCTGTAGCGTTGTCAGTGCACTCGGGCTCCCCACGTTGATTGCCAAAATATTCTTCCTCGTGTTTATCCTGCTGTCCTTAATCTAGTTAGGCACAATGTTTTCAAGATACAAAAAAAGTGCTTGCCTGTTGAGGACGCGTAGATTGTCAGTAGTGGTCTGCGGCATAAACAGAATGGAGTGAAGTCATTGCTGGGGCGCTGTCCTCACAGTGGCTGGGCTTGATGCCGATGATGTGTTCATGATTCTTCGTTTGGCCTTGCGGTAGAGCACAGGTTCGAAGCCGTCTTCCGAGGACTCGTTTTCTGATGCGGAGTACAGCTAGGTGTCCTCGCTCTCACTAGATGCATTACCACGATTTCTTGAAGCAATGTCCACGGATGAACCAGTACCGGGCGGGATCTGTGGGGATTGTACATGCATCGCTGCGATGTAGGGGGCGAAAGACCCCACTGTTGCGCTGTGGAACGGAGAAAATACAGCATAGACGGCAAGATGTGTTCCTCAAGAAAAGCACCTCGTCTTCCTTCCCACGGGTGCAAGAAATAGGACAAAAGATTAATAACCAACCCACGTGGCGTCCTTTACGTTTCATACCGCGACCACAATTTCACTCTTGTCTTTGTGTAACGTGCATTGCTGCCGATTGGCTTGATATTATATCATCCTTGACTGAACAATCACCGAACTCCACCCATTCAGTTCTTACATAAATGTTGTGTGTTCATGTAGTAGGTCGCAGGAATATAGCTTTCATTCGGTGAGTCATAGGTGAACTGCCGTCGTGCGCGTTACCATACCAGAAATGGGTCATACGGGAGCTACCACGAAGTGTGGTACACCGCACAGCTGTTTTTCTTCTGTCGTGTCTGTTGCTCTAGTTATGGGTTAAAGTGATTGCCCGTTAGCAAAAACTATTTTAACCAATACAAGAGCGTGGGGACTGCAATCAAATTTACTAAGCGGATTATTGCACATGCGGTCTCAACAATCACCATACTTGGGGGTTCACAGCGGTTTCTAAATTCTCGCAAAAAAAATCTGCTTTCTGGAACAGCCTATAAGCTGGAACCGAGTTACGAACACTGGACATGGTAAGCCACGCCCACGTGTGTGATTAAAGTTAACCACTCCACTTTATATACACGTTGATAGCACGCGATGCAGAATAGCAGGCCGCAGCTTTCATGGGTCCTTTGTGAAAAAATATTTGTTTCCCCAGTTTGTGCAACTTGATGTTTCCAAGCGGAGCTTAGTCTAAGGAATAGAACAAAAGGAACGGTATGAGATGAGGTTTAACTGCGTACGCCTAATTTTATGGTTTTTCAAGTTTATACGTTACCACACACTGTTAGTTCTCATCGTCTCATCATTACGTGAAGGTAATTACGAGATGACTAGAACTAAATCACATTAACAAACACTGTGTTAATTAATGACGAACAAAGTCGGCTAATCAGAGAGAATGTTAGATGGCATTCATCGAAAATATAAAATGCAAGCCAAAAAAACCTACTTAAGTAAAAGATTATAAAGCGCTTCAACATTTTCATCCTCACTCTGCTAGTACTCATGGCGCGTTACGCCTCCGGTTGGCTGTGAATTTGACAGCTTTTGAATACAGCAGATATTACCCATAATAAATATGAGATCTGAAAAGTAAGGACGAACAGTTTGCTTAAATGAAGTAGTACAAAATCCTCCAATTTTCTCGTTCAAATTACGGTCCCACTGTTACAACTTCATGCTTATACTGAGGTGCGATCAGGCCATGGAGTCTGAGAAGAAAGCCGATTAACTCGGTAACAGCAGGCGCGGCTAATAGAATATCCTCTATTGTTTACGGTATAATCTCGTAAAATTAGTTAATTGGACTTACAATATAAACCTACCTGTCGCTATATTTTTTACGGTTATGTTTATCTTAATGTGACACACAATGAGAAGTTGCGATTTCAATTCAGTGGTGAAAACAACTACAACAACAGCTGTACAAGAAAGCAGGCAATGAGTTCCCCTTCGGGCTGGGCATTCGCAATGCGTGAATGGATTAACCTGATTGATATGTTGGATTTAACGTCCCAAGACCACCATATGAATATGAGAGAGGTCATGGTGGAGAGGCCCCGGAACTTTTGACCACCTGGGGTTCTCTAACGTGCACCCAAATCTGAGCACACGGGCCTACAACATTTCCGCCTCCATCGGAAATGCAGCCGCCGCAGCCGGGATTCGATTCCGTGACCTGCAGGTCAGCAGCCGAGTACCTTAGCCAATAGACCACCATGGTGGGGCAATGAATTAACCTCACCGGTGGGGGCGAATACCATTTGTAAGCAGTCCGTCTCCTATCCTAAGCCTTCAGCACGACTGAACTTCGATAGCTCTTTTTAACAACACGTAGCTAGCAAGACCACCACTATAAATTCGTAGGCGAAGTCACGAATATTATATTGTAACGGAGGCATGTTGAACAAGATATAATGTTTGAGCTAAGACGACAGACGCCCGCTCTAAACCAGATTTCTGCTAGATACCTATGTCAGACCACTATTATGCACTTCAAGTCATTACTTCTTCGTTGATTTCTTGTATTTGCTCTAACTTAGGCTGTATAAGGTGGTAGTTTATAATGTTATATTGTTCGTTGAGAGACTTCAACGGCTGAGGCGAAATGGTAGATGCTTTTAGTGTTTTCAGTGTAAGCTTTCATAAATTGAAATAGCTGGGATTGTCTAACGAAGTAGTTATTTTTACAGAGGGCTCTGTTAGACAATAAAGATTTCCTATATAAGTGCGCTATGACAGCTGGGCAACTGTCGTCTTCACATAAGAACCTTACATCGAGGCGGAAATATTTTGCCACGGCTGCAGTAACACTCAGGAAAGTAATCAACAAAAACACCCTGATTATTACTTTGTAATGTAAATTTGAGGACAGATCTTTCTATAAAAATGTTGTATGGTCAATTGTACTTGGTACCATCCCTGCTTCTCATCTCACTCCTTTTTCTTCCTTCCTTCCTTAGATAGACCTCTTTAACGGAAAACACGCAGGATACCCTCCTATCTGAGGTGTTGCACGGGAGCCCGAAAACCGATGTCAGAGCTTCGGCAGGGCTATTATGGGGGGTAACACATTTTCATAACACCCCAGAGAGGACTGTGGTGGCGCCCAGGGAGTCTTCAGTGAAGAAGTTTTCAGAGCATGCTTATTTTTAATATACAACATTCCTTAGAATTGGCAAAATATGCAATCGAAATTGGATTGCGTTATCGAAACCGAGATCACCTGGCGCGTCAGAAAAATGACAACTTCGGTGCACTACATTGAGTACTGCATCCTCACACGCAAAAGTCGCTTCTGTGCTGCATCTGCACCCTTTATGCTCGTAATTACGAGGTATTCGGTGCAAGCCAGCCTATCCACTCAGGTACACAAACCGAACTGATCGGTTTGATACAGAAAGGGTCTCTGGTTCGGCAAATGTGCGTGGTGAGACACACACCATTGAAATTACTGAGAACGCACGAAGCCATGCTTTCTTTCGACAAAACAGAAAAAAAAAGAAGGAAGTTGACTAAAAAAAGAATGTTTCAATGTTGCAATTCACGTCAGACACAGAACACGAAAATGAGGCTGCCGAATTACCACAGAGAGCCTTCGAAAGGCGTGGCCTCCATTTGCTTTCCATCGGAATGTCCCGTCATCCTGCGAGCGCCATGGTGGCATTGTTCGAGGTGCCGCCTGGACATGGCTTCAATCCCATCATTATGTTTCTTCCTTTCCTGATCCTCCAGTCTTTTTAATTCCACCCAACACAGGACATGTCTGGCTATCCTTTCTTCCTTACTCGTCTTCGCCCGGTAGCGCATGCACACACAAACACAAAAGATGAAAAGATGGGACGGCATACAAGGCAAATAAATAGAGCCGAGTTCACAGATTACGGTAGCGAAAAACGAACAATGGCTGAGCTTTACGAAGCAAGCATTGGTTGTCTTACTGAAACCTTTTTCTGAAGACAATTTTGTTCTTTCTATTTCTATTATTGCAACAGTTCGGGTGCGGCAGCTCAAAAGATATCTGTTCAAACCTATGTTATTTGAACTGCTTGAGCAAGCGACTACCCCAAGTTCATTATTTTTTCTTTGCGTGCTATTTTTGGGGCTTAGGGCTTTTCTCTGCAGATATTTAAATATTATCACCCTGTTACTTTTGTTCTTTATGATCGAAGTGCTGCCTGTCATACATTAAGCAATACTGATAGCTACAAATTAAATGCCTTTGGTAGCCACGGAACTGCAGAACACAATCTGTGCTGCTGGTACTATTTAAGCGTTCTGAGCCTTTCTCATTGAATAAGATCTCGGGAAATCGATCTCGCCTATTGCATTTGCTTTAAGCATCAAAGACACTCCTAGAAATCCTGAGTTCATAGATTTGTGCGGGTGCCCCTGGTGAAGAGATGGACAGAAAGAGACAGAGATTGAGCAAGCAAGGAAAAGAACAGCAAGTACAGTAATCACGAACATATCATCTGTCTGCAACCCTACCTATGAGGTTGCGCACATGGACATTGAAAATACAGCATGTAATCACTGCTGCTCCCTGTAAGAAACGCGACTCGTCAGTACCAAAGTCTTTCATAGAGGTATTTTGATTATTCAAATTGCAATATTGCTTTTAGAAGTTATTTTCTCCAATTTACTAACTGTACTTTTCTACAAGGTTACGTTCGATTCAGGGAAGAATGTGGTCGCCACAGATAGCAAGAAAGAGGAAAGCCTTATTTAAAAGAAAAACCTTATGGCGAGTATTCAGACTAGAACCCTTTCTACAGCCTCGTGTCTGAGAGCTACTCTCTCTGAATGGGTGTTTTTGGAACAAATCCTTCTTGAAAATATGGCACGACACACTCCAAGGGGAAATAAGCCACAAATATTTCTGTCTTGCTCTCTATTTTCGCAGCGCTCGCACTTATACTGCTCAGGAAGCACTCGACAACCTCAGTTTCTTAAAAAAAAACAAAACAGGATGGCTCAAAAATAATATACCTCTAAACTTTTTCGAGTTCACGGTAAGCGCAATGCTTTGAAGTCAAGAAGATTGCAAAGACACGTTGGCAAGGGTAACACATTGGTTGTTTCTTCCGCATAAAGACTGTCGTTACAGAGCAGCCGAAGTTTATACATAGGCAAAACTCTTCTTTGGAGCCAGATGAAAGACGCCCAGACCTACGAAGTCAGAGGATTCTTGCTTATTTACTTTCGCTGGCACGTGCGAGCCAAATTGAGTAAAAAAACTACTCTTGAAATCAGTTTTTGTACTTTACGAACAAGCCGCGGTGAGTGAGGCTTGGTTTTTCGGAGGGTACAGACATGTGCGTATCGGGTCGCTAAGGGTTCTTGTGTTCGTACTCGTCGCAGCGGTTTCTGAATTGAGTTCAAAGAGGGCATATGCTTTTTTTTCTTTATGTATGGAAAATTCTTCGTAGAATCTTCTACTCGCATTTCGATATGTGGCAATATGCTTGCGCAGTGTTGCTTAAATATTGCCTCCCTTCAAAAGTTTCACCAAGCATGACCTTCGTGTTTGGCTGCAGTTAAAAATCAGCTACAAATACCTTTACCATCAAACACGCCAACACGAGCCTAGAAAACTAGTAATATGCTTTTACTTAATGGGGGTATAAACACTTCCCAGACAGGCACGATCCATGTTATGTACTTTTGGTGCGGTGAATTTCAGGGTGTTCAAGTTGACTAAGCTCGAGCACTTGCTTAAACGAGGGCACCACGCAGAAAAACAACTTTAATGAGAACCACTAAAAGCCAATTTTACTGCATGGCACGCTGTAAAAAATGGACATGCCCTGCAGTGACACATCTTAATCAAGGAACCAAACTTGATTTGTCGTCAGATCAGTTTAGGTTTGTGTAACGTGTATTTAATGCAAGAGCTACACTCTCTAATACTATCTCTTCTTTTCGTGCGTAAGAAATACACCTAGGTTGGAACATACGGGCAGCGACATATTTTCTTTATTTAAGTAGGTTGTTGAGAGCGAAGTTGATGTCGTAGAATCCAAACCTTCATCTATAACGAGTTTGGCCTCCGTGAATTCGTGTGTGGCCACGGCTGCTCTCAACTAGCTTGTGAAACACGCCAAGGCTTAATTACTAATAACGTTTATCTATTGCAACTACCATGTAATCGATAAATCAAATGAGCTCTAACGCGTAGTTTCCTACCGCACGCCATAGAATAATGCATCGCGTCCTTCTTAACTCGCAAATGGTGACCTAAATACTAGTATATCTCGGTTGCAGCAAAGTTCCACTTAACTACGACCAACAAATGCGTCGATACATGCCGTGCCGGTGACAAATTGTGCGTTTGTAATTTCATGTAGGCCCACCCTACCCACTTGGTCTACCGCTAAGTACACATATGCTCAAAGGTCCCGCATAGCGTGCTCGACGACGATCAGAGCCGCCGAACTGAGAGACGAATGAGGGTTGTGGTAAGCGTGTCCGTTCTCGCCATTGCCTCGACGGTTCGATTGTTTCCGGTCTGCGGAGACTGTGGCGTGCAGTAATCAGATTATCGAGGCAATGCTGGCCGTCCGCAAACTAAGCACCGTGGGCGCCATGGCGCCGTGCCCTAATTGGCGAGTCGCGTATTCGACGGCCACCGACGGCTACTGGGACACCTTGAGGCCATGTGCGAGCATCGCTGAGTTTCCGAGTTTCCGAGATGCGTGGCAGAAGCGAAACGAGCACCACCTTTTCCTGTCACGTACCGCCTTGGGTCTGCGGCACTAAGCCACGAAGTGTCCGTGCTGTTTGCAGAAGAGAGTGGCAGGAAAAGTTTGCTCAGACACTTGCCGCTGGAGCCACAGAAAAGAGTGCCGTGAGATATATGTTCGTTTTGCTCCTTCTCTCTTTCCTGTATTTCTCTCTCTTTCACGCAGACCCTTTTGGCCGTGCAAAAATACCATTGGTCCTACTATATACGCGAACTATGCACAGACGTCCCGACTGATTGATGTATCACCTTAATTGTTTTTTTTAGAAGAAAACCTAAATACAGTGTGATTGTTTGGTTGAGTATTGCTTGTATGACTCAGTCGTTCACTCATTGAGTGGATAACCAAACTTAATAGTGAAGGAAATGTGAGTATAAATTAAGTGGTATTCCTCATATTAACCCCATGTATGATGAAGTAGCATATGAGAGGGCGATAAGTGTAATAAAAATACATTTTCAGTAATTCAAAATTATTGCAATACTATCGCACAGATCGACATAGTCTGCTCCTTGTAATACCAAAAGAGTCATCTAGTGACATACCTACGAGTGTGGTAGAAACTGTGAAGGCCAGAAAAAAAAACGTTTTTTTTCATTTCGTTGTTTTTTAACACGCAAGTGAATCGTACACTAAAAGTGACGCTCCATATATTTTTTTTTCTAGTGCACGTGCTGTGCTGCTGCGTAGCATTTTAAAGACAATAATATTTCTTGGAGACCTTCGACAAAAAAATTTAGATCTGTCTGTCTGTCTATCCATTTGTCTGTTTGTCCACCCTTAATGGTGCCAGGCATTTCATACGGCACCAGCGGATACCCCGAACGGCTGACCCCATCCGCAGCGCCCACCAATGTTGCTCAAGATACAGCGTTCACATTTGTGCGATTGTCAATTAAAAAGCAATTATCGCGCATATCAGAGGCACTGCACAACACGTATATGTCCTGTATGGGCGTCTTCTACTAGAAAAGGCATATATTAGTTATTCTAAGGACAGTAGCATTTATCACGCGGCGCAGACCATGCAACGCTTGCAAGAAAAGGGAAGTGTTTCCAACGCTTTGCTAAGACGACATGGTGGTGGCATCTACCCGTCGCCTTGCGTTCTACACCTTATCACCTCTGAGACAGGCACGCGCCCGTCTCAGAGGTTCGTGCGTTTCGTTTTCTAAAATAACTTCCGGAAAGCGCTCATGTCTCACGTGTGACGTGACTTGATGCGCTCGGTCGCCTCCGCTGCACGCTTGAGGCACACTAACGCAACGCCTCCAGAATACCATTCCCCAATTTTCTTGCGAAGAACATCAAATCAATGTTTGTTCAATCTCTCGATAAGCCGAGGCTATCGTCTTTCGACGACATTTGCAGATTAACATGTAGATACGGGGCCCATTTTTTTTGCTTTGTTTTCCTCCCTTATTCACGCACGCACCCACCCCCCCTACACACACACACACACAGAGATTCTTACTCTTGAAGAGAAGCAGTGCCAAAGATAATTGACGGAGTCAGCAACAGCACACTGTTCTTTGTTATCCTTTTTTTTATGTTCCCCGCTCTTAAACAAGATTGGTGACGTGGCAACAGACCGGACGCCGATAAAAATACAATAATCGGAGGGGGGGGGGGTATGGTAGCAGGCAAAGCTACATCTTGGAGCTTTCGTTAACTAAGTCACAACGTGACTAGTTAAGTCTTACGAAAACAAGATTTCACCAACTAATCTTCGAGTGTGCTTTTTTTTTGCATTCTGAAAGAGGCCACGTGCTTCGAAAACTACAAGGGATATACGCGTCTTAATTAAATGCGGCGCTAGTTCAGGCAGAATTTCGATTATATTCCTAAGCTGTTTCTGGTATTAAAAAAATGGCAGCATATCCGCGGAGTGAATGATGGAGAGTGGGGCGAAGCATCCGTCCGTCCATTCGTTCTTGCTTCCGTCCATCCATGCGTGCGTCTATGTGGCCGCCCGTTCGTCCATCCGCCCGTCCATGCATGCGTCTGTTCGTGCGTCCGCGCGTTCATCTGTGCGTCCGTCCCAGCTTTCGTCCATGCATCCGCTCCTGCGTCCGTCCATGCGTCCATCCGCCCGTGCAGCCATCCATTCGTCCGTCCATGCATCTGTCTGTGTGTCCGTTCATCCCCCTATTCAACACTCCAAGTACCACCATCTCGCATCTTTTCGTCATATATTCCTCATATAGAAGCACCACCATACAGCGGACATTCCAAGGACTGAACGAGAGGAGGCACACGCACAATTTCTTACGGCTTACGGTTCGTGTCTACTTCCCACCTTTAACCACCTCGAGTTCATGATATATACTAGTTCACTGTATTCATGGCAGTGCGGCCCAACGCTCGCTAAACCTTTTTCTAAAACCGAGAAGGTTACGCCCAGCGAGTATAACGTACTGACCCTTTCTTGTGTTCTGTGCGTTGTTGAACAATAAAAAAAATTGCAGCATGCGCATTAACTAAAAGCCGAACTCTCCTGTCTCTCTTTCCCCTTAGCAACCATTGGCATGCACATTGAGCACTATGTTTTATTGTTCAACAATGCGCACAAGAAATCTATCACCGGCACCATCTTGGAGGTCAAAATGTTATACTTGTTACACACTACTACAACGGCTACCAGGGACAAACAGGTCAAGGTTGTCAGATGTGGCTACTTTACGCCAAACTGGCTTTTTTTAGCAGGCCGCAGTGAAAAAACTCCCAAGCATTTCCCCGAGGGTGAACATGGTTAAGTGCGAATACACGGGGTGATGCTATGAGGGGTATTTATTAATTCGCACTATTATATTTATTAATCACACTATGGTGCATTTATGGTGTAATGGTTCCTGGGAATCGCAATTTGATCACACGGGGGAGTTTACGTTAACTCACTGGCGAATGCCAACGGATTTTAACTTTACTCCCCCTCACGACCCGCTCTCGACGGGAGACTGAGAGAGAAGGCGGGCGCGCGAGAGAGAGGGGTGCGCGCGCAGCTGCAGCGAGCGAGGAGAGCGGAGGAGCGAGCGAAGGGGGAGGGGGTATAAGGCGCGTTACTGACACCGATATCAGCGTCGCGTCCGTGGCTTATTCGGTAGAGCGTCACGCTGCGGCCCGCCAAGTCCTCTTTCTTTTAAAGATAGAGAGAAGACTGCGGACGCCGCCGACGGCGGTGGATGGTTTGGGGTCGCTTATAAAGTGTATTCACACTTAAAATAAGCGCTGGCTACTTGGATAGTTTTTGGTTATTGTTCTGGCGCTAGTGTCAACAGCTACCATATACGCTAAAATACGTGAAAACATTCACAAAACAAGTGGCGTCTATTTATTCTGCAAGCAACGGCTTCATCGAAGTACGGATGACTGTGCTCTCTTTATTCCTAAAGCATTTGGCGGCATGTCAGCAAGGTTCGGCAACATTGCAACATAGTTTGTGCAGTTTCTTTGTGTTTCTTTCTGGCCTCGTTTTGTTTTGCCGGACCAATGCCGGTTGCGGCGTGCACGTGCAGCTGGATGTTATACACTGGCATTCACCATACACTGGTGACGGCTTCTCCATGGTCAAGAATGCCACTTCACGGAGGATGTTTCGGCAGCAGTGGCTGCAGGACCCCAACCTAAAAGGTAAGAATGTTTTGGAAAGGTTAATGTCGCTTTTCAGTTGTACAACAGGTCGGTATTTTATCGCGAAGCGTTTTCTTCTACTCCTTATGCTGTTCCTGCCTGCCGTTGTTGTCGGGCTTCTCTCTGAGGAGGCTCAGTGGAAATTTCTGTACGTCTATACTCGAAAATGTGTTGGGTGGCAATGTTTAGAACGCTTTATGATGCACAGAAAGGCTGCCGGCAGGAGCTTTGCGGGGAGCTGGCGGTTAGTTGAAAGTGGGTGATTAAAAATTAACGAGAAGTTTTTGTCGTGATGGCTTCTGTGGTTACGAATATATATTGCGATAGCAACGAGCATTGAAATGTTTGACACTTCGTTTTATGAGCTGCATGGGTACACCAAGTTTATTTACCTGTAAATTCAGGTATACAAGAGAGACCAGACACACGTAAACATACTACTAACGCTAATTTTTATTCAAACATAGCTTGAATCGACGTGACGTTCCAGCAAGGTTCTTGTATAGAAAAGGAAAATAAACTCATTGAGTGATTTACTGAAATGCTAGCTTTGTGCTGAAAGTGCGTACATTACCTTTTGTGCAGACTGGGTTGCCCCTTCAGAAAAGGGTGACAACATTCGTGCGGTGCAATATTTGTTCGTGCGACATACGGGCACACTGCGCCGACTTGACTATGCATGCTGAAACAAGGAAGCACCGCACAAGAGTTGCACCTAAGGACCAGCACCGGTTGCGAGATGTCGTCGCACCTGTTGTCGCGGTTGAGGAAGAGCAGAAAAGATGCGCTCTGAAAATTGCCCTTTTCACCGCTTGCCATATGTCAATAAGATGTGTGGATGAGCTTTCGGATTTACTGAAAGAAGAGCTCAAGTACAACCTCGTGATGAACCGAACCAAGTGTACAGCACTTATTACAGGAGTCCTTGGACCTTGTTATGCCGAATATTTGCGCAAAGACATTTCAACAAAGCCATATTCGCTGCTCGTCGATAAGTCGACAGATATTTCGGTCAGAAAACTTGAGTGTGTGTCAGTACGCTACTACAGCACAACTGCAAAGAAAATACCCACTACTTTTTCTGCACTTGGTGGAGACGGAAGATGGAAAAGCTGATGTCATTTACAATGCTGTGCATCTGGCACTGCGGGAGAGCAGGCTAAGCCCCAAAGACTGCGTTGGACGTGCAACGGATGGCGCAAACGCCATGTGTGGCCGTAACAATTCTCTCTGGAAGAAGATGAAGGATTAGAATCCTTCGATAACGCTTGTGAAGTGTGCATGCCACTCATTTGACCTTGTTGCTTCAAAAGCAATGGAGGCAATGCTAGGGTGTCTGCAGTTTATGGTGCAAGAAATGCATAATTACTTCGCCCACAGCAGCTCACGTCAGGCCGCGCACAGAAACCTGTACAGCAACGCAGCTCAAGAACAAACTGAACCTTTCAATATTTTTTCAATTTCTGCCACACGGTGGCTAGCAATTGCCGACTGCATAGAGCGAATACTAAGCCAGTATGATGTTCTAAAGATGCATTTGACGATTGTGCCCGACAAGGCCTACAGCGTGTGGCTGCTAAAAGAGGTGTAAAATGACAAGAAGAACCGCGTGTATCTTCTGTTTCTGAAGCCGCTTCTGACTGGCCTTAAAAGAGTGAACAATATGTTCCAAGGTGAGGACGAGGATCCACTTGGAATTTTCGAAGAGCTGCAGAAGCTGTGCAACCGCATTCTCGCAAGAACCTTGAAGCTATCCGTGCATCGACAGCATGACGAAGCGAGCCTGTGCGACCTGGGCCTGGTGAACCTCGAGTCAATATATTTAAGCGTTGATGAGGCAGATTTCGGTAGCAGATTCAATGACCATATCAATGAACTGCATATCGCAAGTGAAGAGCAAATGTTGTTGAAACAGCGTTGTTTTGCCTTCCTCAAGGCTTGTGCCTCTGATCTTCAGAAACGTCTTCCGAACAATACATCATTGGTCAAGAAGCTTAGAGCCATTAGCCCATCATCTGTTTTAGGACCAAATGCGATGAAGGCTTTGAAAACCTTGCCAAAAGACGTGTTTAGTTGTCGTGAGCCCGGCATTGAGGAACAAGTATGGCACCTTCGACAAGTTGACGATGTGAATGCAGACATGCCAGCTATTGAATTCTGGACCAAAATATACGCCTACCGGGATGTGTCAGGTGCTAATCCTATGCAAGACATTGCAGACAGTGCAATGAAGCTCCTTCTTCTACCTATATCGAATGCCGAAGCAGACAGGGTGTTTTCATCCGTCGCTCTCACAAAAAGTTACTTGCGGAATAGAATGTCCCACAACCTACTCCTCACGATCCTCAGAATCAAGTTTGGACTGCAGCTGAGAGGAGTCACAAGCTCCACATTTTTGGTGCCACGGGAAATGCTGGAGAAAGTCAACTCGAGTACGTACACCTGATTTTCCTGGTCTAGTCAACTTTCTAGTCATACGTCGCTCTCACAAAAAGTGACTTGCGGAATAGAATGTCCCACGACCTACTCCTCGCGATCCTCAGAATCAAGTTTGGACTGCGGGTAAAAGGAGTCACAAGCTCCACATTTTTGGTGCCGCAGAAAATGCCGGAGAAAGTCAACTCGAGTATGTACACCTGATTTTCCTGGTCTAGTCAACTCTCTAGTCAGTCGTCGCTCTCACAAAAAGTGACTTGCGGAATAGAATGTCCAATGACCTACTCCTCGCGATCCTCAGAATCAAGTTTGGACTGCGGCTGAAAGGAGTCCCAAGCTCCACATTTTTGGTGCCGCGGGAAATGCTGGAAAAAGTAAACTCGAGTATGTACGCCTGATTTTTCTGGTCTAGTCAGCTCTCTAGTCAGCCGTCGCTCTCACAAAAAGTGACTTGCGGTATAGAATGTCCCACGACCTACTCCTCGCGATCCTCAGAATCAAGTTTGGACTGCGGCTGAAAGGAGTCCCAAGCTCCACATTTTTGGTGCCGCGGGAAATGCTGGAGAAAGTCAACTCGAGTAAGTACACCTGAGTTTTCTGGTCTAACCGACACTGTAGTCTAATGTGATGTGAGAAAAGTGGAGAATATGTTTTTTATGGTTTTTATGTGACAAAGGTCAAGCTGATGTGTTTGATTGTTTTTTTTCTGTGGAGATGAGCAAACAGGCTTAAATTACACTTGGCTATTTTTCTGGCTCCGAAATAAATCGACTTCGGCCAGTTGGCTCCTTTTCTGGCTACTTTGGTGATTTTTCTGGCTCACTTTTTCTTCGAGGATCTGGCAACCCTGGAACGGGTGCCGCTATAAGCAGCTTTGCCCCTAAAATACCAGTCAGGAGATTTCTGGGAACGATTCAGTGAAATAGGCATTTGATGTTCGCATAGAGGGCTTTTGGCATTCAACCGCCTGAAATGTGGTAATGCTATCCAACACCGCTAAAAAAACCTATATTGAGGAATTTTTTATTCTTTAACATTGCATTTACTATTCAGAAAATGTTATAGCAGGTTAGGTGGTAGCTCAATGTGTGTAAGCTCCTGGATAGTTTAGATCGCGTATAGCTCTTTGATGTACTTGTTACTGAAAGCCCACGAACTTTGCGTTTCCAGCTATAACGAATGCAGCCAACGTGATGCGGTGGCTAAATAGATCTCCTGCTTAACGACGAAACATCATTGCTACTTAGTCGGTGCAGATGTCAATTTCTTGTATGCACTACATATACATATATGTATTACATATAGTATTGTATTATATATAGTATATGTATTACATATAGTATTGTAAGTACTCTGGTGCATTAGGACATTACTAAGCGAATGACCACAACTGGTGCTATTTCATGGCAGCCACATCGGGCGTCATTGTGCTACGTGAATACATTTGCGGACCTGAGAGGGCGAGATTCAAGGAAGGTTTCAAATCTGAAGTTTTTTTTTATATTGGTGAGTTTACGTAAAACTCAGTGACAGGAGACAATAACTCACATTCTGCAAAACAAGAGGAAAAACTGAGAAATTCTCTCCCTTTCATTGTTGCCAAAAGTTCCTCCGAGCACCATGTTCCATTGTTGCGGCGAAGCAGGTTTCTATCAGCCTACGGTACTCCCTAGAAACCCGAATAATTCATTTATCTCTAATTTCAGATGAAAGCCATTCTCGAGAGTTGAGAAATAGCTGGAAGCAGGGCCCTACAATAGCAACTCAATCAACTCCCGTATCTTTTGGTGGGCTTGTAAAATTATGCAGTGGAAGAATAAAAAAAAGAATGCTCCTTCAAAACGGCGTCAATTTTCCTGCTTAAAACTTAGCGTGTGAAGTTCGATGCACCTTTAAATGAAGAATGGTCCTAATTCACGGCGTTTGGTAGAGAAGATTTCATGAACGACACCAATAAGGAGACAAAAAGAGAACCAATTTTAAGTGGACAGTGCGACGAATTAAGTAAAAAATGTATATACAGAAACCGATTCTCATTTGCTGCTGTTCTAAAGTTTTCTAATCGTGATCCATTCAATCGGGTTTTGGTCTGCGACATCTTTATAATCCATGCCTTTGTTTTACTTGAGTCACGAGAAGGACTTGAATAATAAAAACATTGAGCCTAGAAAAATAAAAATGTAGAGGAGATATCCCACAGTTTCAACAGTGCAAGAACACAGTTTGCGCCACTAAAGTTTTTACATACTAAAACCCCGCTCGAGCTGCTTTCGATGGAGCTATAGATAAGCCACAAGCACGTATTCGACAGACCCTGCGCCGACCATCGCTTTTAGCTTGTTCGATTCATTGCGGCTTACTAATATTAGGAAGCATTAAGTGCGGAAAAAAGGTTAGACCGGTAACGTGGAAGGGGCGAACGTGGATTTCATTGGTATAAAGAATTATTTACATGAGAAACGTGATGCTACCGGGTGCAGTTGCTGTCCAGCTGACTGTATAAACAATTTATGACCGTGTTGCTGCAAAGAGAGTGGTGGCACTATATTGTGTTGTACCGAAAGTCAGTCAAACTGCTTGTTCAAAACTAAGCTTATGCCCGAATGTACGACTTCTTCATATGCAAAAGTGCTAAATTATAGCCCCCTAGTCCACAGAAATATGTTACGCTAAAGTAGTTTATTGTAAAAAATTTCAGCCAATTCTGACGCTCAAGGTATCATGAGTTAAGTTAGCCGGTCAACGGTAAAGGGTACTTACGCCAAAAAAACTTTGTGAATTTGGCGCCAAACCTGTGGGCAGGCTTTCTTACTACTTCGCTTAACGCTAATATAGCTGCACAGATATTGATATAATCAAAGCATATTACGAACAGGAGCGTCTGCAAAAATACACTTGGAGTTGACCACCTATTAGTTTCCTGGAAACTCTTCACCTTTAACTTTTGTGTAGTGCCACCGCTGCCTACGCGCCAGCCGATTGACTGACAATCCTCCTTTTTTTCTCTCTCTCTCTTTCTCTTTTCTTCTGCCTCTCTCTCTCTCATCTTTATGCCCCCTTCCTATTCCCCCAGCGTAGGGTAGCAAACCGGGCATGTGCCTGGTTAACCTCCCTGCCTTCCCTCTTGTTGTTTATCCCCCCCCCCCTTTATGCTTCTGAATGTTT
The DNA here is from genome assembly GCF_043290135.1 of Rhipicephalus microplus. Taxonomy (NCBI): domain Eukaryota; kingdom Metazoa; phylum Arthropoda; class Arachnida; order Ixodida; family Ixodidae; genus Rhipicephalus; species Rhipicephalus microplus. The sequence goes on from NW_027464812.1 coordinate 124,154, forward strand.
CTAACAACAACTTACTTGGCATGTACAAAAATATACTCGCAATGAATTTGAATTATTGTAGCTACCTCGAACTAACGGTTACAGTGTCGGAAGCGTTTCCCTTGGAAGATGCGGCTATAAGAATTAGTGTTCAAGTTGGTGCAAGCATTCGTGTTGGAACTTGAGCTGGATTGCTTTTACACTGACGAGCCCTGAGAGAATCGTTGTTAACAAAATCTCAAGTTTTGAACATGCTTGGTACATGGAGTTAATGGAGTGAAGCTGTAGCAAAATTTTATTAAGTGAGTGATAGAAAGAAAGCGAAATAAAAAAACAATGGGGTTAACTGGCTTACTGTTTGATATCCTGCGTTGAATGAAATGGAAAAGGAAATTAAATAAGAACGAATGGTCTAACAAGGTTCCCTAGGCAATGGCGTGAGATGCGTTGACGCCAATAAGAGACCTTTTTGCCGACTGCTTGGTTCATAAAAATGGTCAGTGTACTGCGCAAGCGTCAAGAAAGAAAGCAAAAAAGGTCAAGAACGAGGGTGTACTTCCAACACTTTTTTTATTTTTTTAAGGCAACAAGCCATTACATACATACATAAGCATGGGCAACACATTTATGTGCCTCCGTGTGTGCATGCCTCCGAGCCTATGTGAACACTGTTGCGCAAGTGTGACAAAGAAAAGACAACCCGTATCAAAAAAAAGTACGGGCACCAATCATTACGCATGCGCAAACATCACACAAAAGTGTAAAACACGAAATAACCTTTTTAGCACCATCACAGGACAGGTCGCTTCCGATGACAAATATATATAGCGCCAATGATTCGATCAACACTCGCTACCTTGAAGGCGACGGCTATGAAAGTTATGCGAGAGGTATGGCTTCGAATGCGAAAGCTATCTTTTTTTTTCTTCTCAACCATTTCTATCGATCCTTCTCTTTTTGCTAATCCCTCCTTCTCCTCCGAAAGCTTTCTGGACCTAACGTGCTTTCGCACTGTCCCCAGGGCGATGTCATCTATCTCGTGGCGTCACCACAGGCTGTCGTTATATGATGTCGTCACCAGGTGATGGTTTTCCGTATTACTCGTGTTGACGCAGATTGTCTATTTTCGTGTTTGAGGCGGCACATAAGGCTTTCCGTCTTCAAAGGGAGATACCACAAATGGCGTTCTCAACATTGATGTTAGCACATGCCGATATCTCGCAAGTCTTGCGTGTTGCCACCAGCTTAAGTAGTTCGCCTGCCCCACTAACTTTATGCCGCACCAGTCGCATAAAGCACTCCGTCGTTTTGAGGCCCGGTACAGGGAACGTTCTTACCGCGCTATCTGAGGCAGCAACGAGTGCAGGAGCCTCCGCGACGCCACTGAGCTCTTCGATCGCCAGAGTCGGGCGATAGGGGCTGATGCTCGTCCGCTCCACAAGACAAATGCCTACTTGAGATGCTGAGTGATGGTCCTGGGAACAAAGCCGGCGGGTCCAAACATCGCGCCGGCTATAAGCGGCACGGGGAGGATAAGAAAGTGAGCTGCCAACGTCGTGGAAAACAGACCTGTCACTCCGGTGCCGACGATTGGTGGAACCAGTTTCGCAAGACGCGAAGAGCGCACGAGCCCGTCGCGTCTACTTCAACTGTCCGCCAGCGTAGTCGTTGCTAGAAGCTGCTAAAAGTGCTACGATGAACGAGATGCGCTGCTGCGCAGTGTGCGTTAGATGTTTACGCGCTAGTAGCTTGATTTACAGCCCACTTTGTGCGCTGGTAGTACAAGCGGCGCGCAGTATGTTGGAAACGACACGGGCTGACAGAGATAGAGAGACCCATCGTTTGCACTCGTAAGTCTAGCAGTGCTTCGTGCGGCAAGGGATGAATTGTTGAACATTCTTTAAACATGAAAGCTTAATACGTCAACTTGCATGTAGATTAGGTGGCCTATATTATATATCTCCGACTAATATAGGAAGTAGTGTGAGCTACAGTATATCTCATGCTTTTTTACCTCTAGGTTATATCCACAGGCCCTCATTTATGTTTAGTCAGTGTGACATGGTACGTTACTTAGCATCATATACAAATCCAGTGCATGTGGATTAGGAGTAGAGGCCTTGAATTGATCTTGAAGTACTGTAAGGACAAACAAAGCTCGGGAAACATCGTCGCCTACTAGATGTCTGAGTGCCGTAACAGAACGCGTTCATTAGAACATTGCGCAGCTGCAGTAGATGGAGCTTTAAATAAGCCACAAGCAGGTATTCGACAGACCCTGCGCCGACCGTCACTTTTAGCTTGTACAATTTATTGCGGCTTTCTAATACTGGGAAGCATTACGTGCGTAAAAAGGTTAGACCGGTAACGTGCAAGCGGCGAACGTGCATGTGATTGGCATAATGATTCATTTACATGAGAAACATGATGCTGCAGAGTGCAGTTGCTGTCCAGCTGACTGTATGAACAATTAACGATCGTGTTGTTGCTAAGAGAGCTCTTTTGTGTTGTACGGAAAGTCAGTCGAACTGTTTGTGCAATACTAAGCTTATGCCCGAAAGCATCGAATTTATTTATTTATTCATTTATTTAGTATTTATTCATTTATTTAGTATTTATTTATTTATTTACCCTTAGGGCATTTCGTCATTAAAGATGGGAGTGGGTTACTGGGTGGAAAAGGTACAGCAGCCATAAAAAGGAACACCATTCATAATTAGTACAACTTTCACAAATCATACAATGTTAGCTGAGAATGAAGAATATCGCACACAACGAGAACATAAATAATTATTGCATGCCTGAATTTTTTGCTTATACAGTAATAGCTGGATAGGTGAAACACAGTGATGGATCAAAAACTGCAGGTTCATTTGAAATGACATGATGAGATTGACAAGTGCAGCATAAATAGCATGCCATACAAAATTGTTCAGGTTACATTAGTTAATACAAACGCTTGTTACTGTACAATGCTTTGTCATGCTTCACGAAATTTTTCTTTGTTAATAATACTCACAATATCATCCGGGAGGTCATTCCAATTATGTGATCTGTGAGGTATAAACGATTTTGAAAACAAAAGTTGTGTTACACGCACAAATTTTAACTTTGTGTTGAAGATCAATGCGGTGAGATAAGTAATATGATCGTGACATGAATAATGGATGTAATGTGGGATGGTGAGACAGTTTGTATTCGTGATATTCATGACTTCAAGTCAGCGTTGCACGTAGTCAGTGCTTGTGTATTCATCGAATAACATTTACCTTAGCGTTCTACGTACTTGTGCATTTTTTGCAGCGTAATATTTACTAGACATGACACAGTCACTAGGAAAGGCAAATGTGATAACTGCTTCGAAATGCCCGTCTTGAAGTACCAGGGTGAGTTTGATGAAAACAAGGTACAGCAGTATGTCAGCAGGTCTGGAGCCCTGCGGATATCCCGGCTGCGGTGGCTGCGTTTTCGATGGAGGCAAACATGCTGTAGGCCTGTGTGTTCAGATTTGGGTGCACGTTAAAGAACCCCATTTGGTCAAAACTTCCGGAGCCCTTCACTATGGCGTCTCTCATAATCATATATATGGTGGTTTCGGGACGTTAAACTTCACATATCAATAACTCAAATGATGAAGCCCTGCGGATAAAGGGTTGGCTGGTCTTCCTGCCATGAAGAACGTTGCGTGAGTGCAAAATGCTCTGCTGCACAGCCGCAGCGAATGCCAGATACAACGCAGTTGACACCCGTGGCATACAGTTTGGCGACGAAGAAGCAGGTTTATCTGCATGACGGAACTCTGCGTGCGAAATGTAGAAGCTTCACCGCGAAGGATGTGAAGAGGGGATATAGAAAACATGGCCACCTAACAGTTTTTTATTCTATAGCTTGCATAAAAATAAGAGGCTGACAAGGACGAGCGCTGACTTAAAGCTAATAAGTCACAGCTTTGCCGCAAAGGCAAAGCAAGAACGCAATAGCAACAAATCGGAAGGCTACGCGCACAATGGCAAGCAGACCGAAACGTGTCCCGCGTTTCTCACGCACGAGTAAAGCATGAAACGTACTCACAGGTACAAATGAACGCGAATAAACGTCTCAGTTGTTACTTCACTGTGTCTGAAAAGCGCTCTATTTTCGCAAACGGAGACTGTGCGACGATTGCAGTGGCCTTTGTGCGCCCGGTAACTACAACAGAATTGTACCGGTAAACCTTAAGGGCAGCAAAGACATAAGATGCTCCCAACCGCGAGATAAGGGTGCGAGAGTATGTGGTCACAGGTTTTACGAACCCCCCCTCTTCCACCTCCTCTCCGCGAGAACGTGGGAAATTAGGGCGCGCGCCATCTTGCTTCTAATGCTGAAAACACGATAGCTCCCCTCCAGAGGTAAATGGTAGATATAAATAGCTTCCTATTTGCCCGTTGAGGGACGTACTTTTTGGTGCCTCAGTCATTTACTCCTCGCCTTCACGACGCAGAGGTTCGAAGTTAAATTCCGCGCGCCAGAGTTTATTTCTGGATTTTTTTCTTTCTTGCGTTTTCGTAAATATATATACGTATACATATACGCTGAGTGACAGCGACGCTGGCGGCAAAATCTAGCTGATAGTGTTCATATAATTCGTAAATCAACATATTTGGAAACTAAAAAAAATGGAGAGTTACATAGCTGTAATAAAAAATAAGAATGGACAGCGCAAAGCAACACAAAAGGAAGTAGTATACTTTCGTAATTCAATATATTATGAATAAAGGGAACTACATAGATGTAATAAACAAAATTAAGAAGTAACAAAGCACAGCAAAAAAGAACAGGTTATTAGGATTAGATAGTATATAAAAATACCTTTTACAAATTGAAGACAACGCAAAGAAAAATGGCCCGAAACTACATGTTACACTGTAAATGTCGTCGAAAGACGATAGTCTTGCGTCTGGAGAGAGTGAACAAAATGTTTATTTGATGTTCTGCTCAAGAATATTGGTGAATGGTATTCTGAAGGCGCTGCGTTAGAGTGCATCGAGTGTGTAGTGAAGGCGAACAAGCGCATCTAGGCACGTTAGACACGAGCGCCATCTGGCAGTTATCTTCAAAAACGAAGGCGTGTGCGACCGCTGAGAAAGATGCGCGCAAGTCTCAGAGGTAATAAGGTGTAGAATGCAAAGCTACGGGCAGGTGCCACCACCGTGTCGTCGTAGCAAAGCGTTGGAAACACCTTCTTGAGTATCGCGTTGCACTGTCAGCGCAGCGCCATAAACGCTGCCGTCCTTAGAGTTACTTGTGTGTGCCTCTTCTAGTATAAAGGCAGACATACAAAACATAGACGTGTTGTTATGGCGCCTCAAATAAACAACTATGAACGCTAAACCATGAATACTATTGGTGGGCGCTGCCGATGGGGTTGGCCGTTTGAAGCCGTTTGAGGTATCATGAGGCAGGCAAACAGACAAACGTACAGACAGACAGACCAAATTTTTTTTCGTCGAAGGTTGCCAAGAAAGACTATCGTCTTTAAAATAGCGTTTGAAGCACTAACACGTGCATATGAGCCAAATAATGCATCATCGCTGCAACAAGTTGAATGATTTTGCGTGTCTGTTCATGTGGCTATGGCGTAGCAACAAGCCCAGTCCCATACCATGATTCTGATTCTCGCACTATGCGTTTATCATGCAGTGCAGGTGGCCAGACCTAAACGCATTTACCCAGCGGAGCGGGATTTGAGTGATGCAAGTGAAACATGACGTTGTTAATGAAATCTCAGAACAACGGTAGTAACAGCGACTTTTATGGCGAAAGTTTCTCGTTGTTTCGCATTAACTCCGTTTACGCCGTTCTGTATCCAAAGCAGTGCGATCAGTAATGAACTTCTTTTGTTAGGAGGCAGACTAACTCCAGAAAATGAAAGCAAATGCAGGTTAATGTGGTTACTGGTGCGTGATGTGACGTTTGCTAGAAAGATTACATGAACTTGGGCAAGCTTCAGATGTAGTCAAGACTGTGGTGTTTGTTTCCCACTCGTAGCTGCGCAGAGGGGTAATCAGCTACAATTTCTCTTGTTTCGCAGCTGAAAAAAAAATCGTAAAAGGAAGCTGTAAAAGATTTTATTCGTCAATAAAAAAATATGTCACCGAGGTTTCAGTACACTATGTAACGGCGTTATAAAGGGGAAAAGGGCGGGCACCAGGATGGAGGGGGGTATGCAAATCAATTTCGGAAGGAGAACACGAAGTTCAGAAACGCTGGCCGTATGGAGAATGAGTACTGGAGAGATACAAAACATACACCTCCATATTTTTTTTTACGGCTCCCAGGAGCACTGTTTTCCCCTCGTGGAAAGACTTGACAGTGCGCCGCGTTGTATGCCCCTTAAAGAATCATAACCCAGAAACTCCCAATTTCACCACAACCTCTATCCTCATGATGCAACTTTACTGTACCGCACGTGTAAGGTATCCAACCAGAGGTCTTTCTGGTTAACCTCCCTGCCTTCTCATTTTCTGTTTGCTTCCTTCCTTCCCACTGTACTGCCTGCCACCTGTGGTTAGTATAGAGGCTTTCGCGAAAGCACATCCTTTTCGCATATAAGAATGGCAGACACGTCTAGATGTGATTCGTGCTACAGTGACGAAACGAAAAAGCATATACCGTGTTTTTGGCACCACTTTGTGAGCAAGCACACCGATTTTTTTTTTCGTTTTTTGCACTGGGCTGGACAAGCTAGACAACAGACCCTCTTCTGAAGGTCATGTCATTACTCGTCATAGAAAAAGCAACGCGGGCATTGGTGATATTCTTAAAATTGACTAAGCTTGTAGGGATAGGCGTATATATACTATGATAGTTCCATCTTTCTTTTTCTGTTTCAATCCCTTACTCCGTCCTTCGCCCCTTACCCTCCGCTGAGCGCTAGCAAGCCGGACGCACGCCCTATAGATCTCCCTACCTTTTCTTCAATTTTCTTCTCCTCTTCTATATCTATTATCAAAACTGCAACATAAAAAGCTCTACCCCCGTTCCAGACAATGAGATGTCACAGAGCCAGCCACTTGACAACAACTGCATTAAGACGCGCTGGTCTATTTATTATGTGCGCCCTTACCAGCAGTATGCACATGCAGACCAAACGAGCGGTAGAATGTTTGCGTAGGGCTCCAACGCGTACAAAAAATATTACACAAGAAGTCATAAAAACAGAATATCACATGAAGGTGGACTCTGGAACTGCACAAAGGACATCCAGACAAACCATGTCCGAAGAGACGTTTCTCGCAAAGAAATGAAAGTTCTTGATACCCGATTGGTCGTGCGTGGATAACCTCTGCGTTTGCTTTAGGTCAGCTGCACCAAACCTAACTACGTAGCTTCAAGGCGCAGGACGTGTGATGGCATATCCGTGTTGGATTATTTGTCACGACTACTTCGCAGTAAAAACTGCGTTGTGCCGGTTCTCAAGAAGGCCTGCTTCTATGGCTGTGAAACGTGCAACGCTGCTTCGTTATCTTGTTTGCGCAGCGGTATGCTCGTACATAATTCCACAGAATTTCCCTTTTTTTGTGGGATTTGTTTCAAAATGTCTGGCGTGCTACGCAGGACCAACTTTTAGTAATGATATGGCGAAGCTTGTTTGCGAAGTTATGACGACAATATATAATAAACCAAAAGAATAGGAGAGTATAATTTTAGCAAAATAGGCAGGCATTTTCGATTCTGAGGTATGCTGGATTTATCAATTTCCCCGCCTGGTGTGGAAAGTTCACGTGACCAACAAAGGCTGAACCAGGCAAAGCAATCTTGACTTTATTCTGCATGGCTTTTTTTTACTTCTCGCATATCTTGATGTGATGTCTAGACTAACCTCGTCATACAATATTAGTCTAACGCTTCCATGAACGAAAGCTATCACAAGAGTCTGCTGAATATTGCTCAGCCATTTGCATACGAAGGAGGCCGTCCGCTATTGCAGGCGCAAGAAATTCAGTTATACGCGTCAATAAAAGCAAGACGCAGCTGGCAGCTGTGTTACTCTAAAAACCTAATTAGAGTTTCAGGCAGTAAACCGTCACGGCTTAGGGGTGATGTAAATTTACTTATTGTTGGAAGCGAACTCTGCGCTGAACAAACAACGTTTTTAAAGATAAACGATCGTTTTGGTATATTCATATTCACTAAATGATTACCCTACGTTCGCATGAAGTCGTTTTAAGCTCACACGGAAGGTGTAGCTTTTTATGTTACCTTTACGGCTAATTCACACTTAGGCCCGTATTCGAAAACCAACCTTGACCTTACCTCGCGTTTTACACAACTTCCTGTGCTCTTTACATGCGTTATAAAGGCCCGAAAAATTGAAAACGAAGTGAACGATAAGGACAAGACTGGTTAATGAATACTGACACACTTTGTTCATAAAGAGCAATAAAGTTTTAAAAGCGATAGGGGAAACTAGAGGAAAGAGTGAGGTTGGTTTGGGAATACAAGCCTAAGACTCCAAAAAGTCGCACGACCGTAGCCGCCCACGATTGGTCTAGTGCATTCCCGTCAGTGCGACTGGTCGCAAATTGTCGGCCTTCAGATGTTTTTTTTTAATGGTAAAGCCGCTGTTTGAAATCCGTACATTACTGCTCAATTTTACGGTCGCAACGATGTTAAATCAAGCGACGATCTGATACTATCGCTTTGAATGAAAAAAATATGAAGGACCTTTTTTGCCTACGCAAGAGCGCTGCCCACCCCAACTGAAAGACTAAACCCTGGGCGTCCCGAGAGCCTGTGAGTGGACCACCAAACTGGGCTTAGCGGTTCCTATGTGGGACTAGTCGAATGGCACGTAGTCTCTTCTGAGTGTTCTATAGACTAAATTAAAGTTAATTCAACAACAACAACAACAACAACAACAACAACAACAACAACAACAACAACAACAACAACAACAACAACAACAACAACAACAACAACAACAACAACAACAACAACAACAACAACAACAACAACAACAACAAGAACAACAACAATAACAACCCCGCTGTGTGCAGGATGTGTGTAGTGTGTTTTTATTTTCTTTACTATTTGTTTATTCATATCTTGACCTTGTACACATGCAGTGTGAAGGAAACAGACCATGTGACTGGTAGACCTGAGTGCCTTAAAAACTTTTCGTAGGTCAAAAAAGAAAACATACATCGCACTACGACTTTTTCTGAAATCGATTTGTTTTCATTATTTCGGTTAGGTTGGTTTTCACTCGTTTTTTGGTAACGCAGTTATAACCGTCCACTTACCGCAGCTCTCCCTGAAACCGGAGTTCCTTTTCGTGACGGCAGCGTGACGACTGTAGGTCAAGGTCGCGGCAATTCATTCTGTGGCGCTTGTTCGAGCTGTCGCACTGTGCTCTCTGTAGCCAAGGCCTCCAGTGTGGTATAGGAGAGCAGCGGCTGTGATATATGATCGTCCTCCGAGCAATGTAGACCGCATGAGTGAAAAACTAGGAGCGCTAAATGTTCTGAAAGCCTTCCAAGTTCACCGAAAACTTTTTGTCGTTTCCACCCGAACCTAAATGACACAGACCCTTATTCTGTCAATGAAAACGTTTGAGCAGCACTTGAAGCACTATAGATTTAATATTGATGATGGGCACTCTAAAGACCATGCTTAATACGCGCAATTTGAAGTCAAAATTATACCTATGTAATGAATTGACTGCCGTGGCAACGACTGAGATTTTAGCACATGCTTTTATACCCGACATTCGATAAAGTTTGGGCAACCTTAATTGTTCTTGTGTGTAGTTTAAGTTGTTGTAGTAGTTTCTATATTGTAAAGTATTTTATTGATAACTAAACATAAGGAGATTACTCTATTATTGTATATCTTTAACTATATGTAGACCTACTAACTGTACTTTCGCTTCTAAAATTGTTTTTCTGACAATCATGTAGGAAACTGTGCCGATAATCGCCCACACACGCGAAGGGTTGGCAATAAACTTGTTTGAAATAAATTGACTGGATTTCAAATTGCTGTAATGGTCATAAGGCGTAATTAAAACAAAATGTTAGGAGGTTGTTTGCGTTTGAGGAATTCACCATGGGTCTTGCGAATAAAAGATTTCCGAGTGAAGGAGCAATATAGAAAATAAAGCTCCAATAACATTTCTCGGAGGCCATTACATAAACCATTACGTCTCCTTCGCAGAGTAGAATCACGAAGTAAAAGATATGGTCAATTAGAAAATAGCCTTATCCCTTATTTCCCTTATCCTAATGATTTTCTCCTGGTATGACCATCACTTGGTGATCGTATTCATGTTTTCTTCGCGTAGCGATTTCCCGTTTGCGAGTTGAGCTAATGTTTCTTCCTGCGAAAAGTGCATTTCTTTCGCAAAGATGCATTGGTGACCACTAGAAACATTTTATACCAGCCAAGCAAATTCATTTATTTATTTATTTTATTTACGCATACTGCTGCGATAATTGCACTATGGTAAAAGGGGGTATACAAAGATACACAAAAGTGACATAAAAACAACGAGAATAACGTAAACAGGCAGCATGTTAACGTCGTGCAAACATTAGGGCAAAAACATCAGAACACACAAAAAAAGGAACGAACAAATACCATTAGCATACAGATGAGTGTATTTCACTCATATGTGTTAGAAATTTCGGCTAGCAAACTCTGCGATAGGCATGAATGAACAGAATAAGGTAATAAATTTCAGCCTTCGATGGAACGGGGGAAAAAACTGAACTTGAAAATATTGGTTCGAGCATAGATGACGTTACATACGTAATATTATCGCCATTCACCGCGTTAGAGTAGCTTTGCGATGGGCGATAAAATAGATCCATTCATCGGGTAGATGCGCACAAATATGCGGAGAAAAATAATGTATTTTTTTACTCTCTATACCGGAAGGTCGCGGGTTGAATCCCAGTTGTGGTGGGCGCATTTCGGTGGAGGCCCGTGTTCTGCGCAATGTCAGTGCACGTAAGGAACACCATGCAGATGGTCAAGATTTCCGGGAATCTTCCCAAGGGTGTCTCTGATAATATTACCGTGGTTTTGGGACGTAAAATCTGAATTATTATTATTATTATTATTATTATTATTATTATTATTATTATTATTATTATTATATTATTATTATTATTATATTTGTTGTTGTTGTTGTTGTTGTTGTTGTTGTTGTTGTTGTTGTTGTTGTTGTTGTTGTTGTTGTTGTTGTTGTTGTTGTTGTTTACTCCGTATTTAGAAGTCTTTGAAAATTGAGCGAGATTTTCATTTCTAGACTGTTGCCGCCTTCACGGACCTGGCAGTCGATCACACGGCTATTCCAAAAAAGGAATGTCGAGAAAATCGCCCACGCTTTAAGGGCAAGAGACGTACACCAATTATACACGCGATTCTGAAGTGGGGACCAAAATGTTTGTCCAGAGTAATTTGTTTCAAAAATCTTTCCTCATTTTGTAATCGTACTCGATCACTTTTTTTTTCCTCGTCAACACAAGCGTTTCTCATGGGCGAGAAGGTTCACCCTCTAAACTGAATCAGAAGCACAACAAGTACTACTGAATTTTCTCTAAAGATAACTAACCTGAACCGACCAAATAGCGAGACGCAGTTAAGCAATTCTGAGTAACTATAGGACTATAAGTAAGACTCGAAAGAAGCAAGGAAACCGTCGGCTGGTGGTCTTGTGTGGGCGACACTATCACTTCAATGAGTACTCAGACATACTCCACTGAAACTAGCAGTTCAGTGACGCTCGAATGTTTGAAGAATGCCTTTGATGACGAAACGTTTCCAACAAAGACGAGCCGTGACCCACAGATCTCGATGTTTTATTTGCTGCCAGATATAATGCTTTGATGATTTTTTTCTCTCCCTCTCTCTTCTCAATACCCCACCCCGACCTTGTCCGGTGGAATCTATCCCACGTTAGCCACCCTCAGAGTCTAGACGCCGAAGGAGCTTTCCTTTGATGTCCAATCTGAGACAAGTGGGGGCTTCCAGAACACTCTCTGTATCCAGTGTGTGTGAGTTCTGCGGCGACTGTCCAAGGCATCTCATGGCCTTCACGCATATATGTTCGAGCAGTCGAATATACTCAAGTGTGCTCGCCTGTAAACTGCGTTTTCATGGCTCGCCCCGATGTGCCCGAGTGGCCCAGCATTCAAGAGCTTTACAATAGACGCTTTCCGTTCCACACAGTAGTGTAGCCCGGGAAGAAGCAGACTTGGCATGTGCCCCCCCCCCCCCCCCCCCCATCCACATCCCCGAATTTTTAAATGCGAAGCATTTCTGAGCCAACTTCGGCGACATTGAGCGTATCTATCTATCTAGCCGCCTATGACTTTTTGCTCTCCTCGCCGTTCCAATAATGGTATCAATACCAAACTTGGTATGGCATAACATGACTGTATGAAGAACATATTTGACTAGTCGTAACATGAAAATTTTGATATCGATGTCGTGAATGTCATGATTTACATTCCATGTTCCTGCAGCTCTTGCGGTGGTTTCATTCACATGGCTTGTTGCAAAACTAATATGGTATGACATGATTGCATGGTGAACACAAGAGACAGAATCTAACATGAAAATTATGACATGCGTGTCATGTAGCAACATAACTACATACCACGCTCATGATGCGCTGGCGGCCCTTTCGTTAGCGTCACATATACCAAATTTGGTTTACGGTACGTGAATGGATGACGAAGGCATTTGACTGGTGCAAACATAATATTCCTCAGATGCGTGTCATGTAACGACATGCCTACATGCTACACTCATGTTGCCATGTTGCACTGGCGGCCGTTTCGCTAGTGTCACATATACCAAATTTGGTATTACTGGACGTGAATGGACGATGAAGGTATGACACTTGTGCAAACATGATAAACATGAGATGCGTGTCATGTAACAACGTGACTACATACTACGCTCATGATGTACTAGCGGTCGTTTCGCTAGCTTTACATGAACCAAACTCGGTATTACATGACGCGAACGGACGACATAGGTAAGTGGCACATCCAAACGTGATAATCACATGTGTATCATGTAACAACATGACTACATGCCACACTCATGATGTGCTCACGGCCGTTTGACTAGCTTCACATATGCCAAATTTGGTATTACGTGACGTCAATGGACGACGAATGTATCTGACTGGTGCGAACATAATAATCATGAGATGCGTGTCATGTGAGAACTTGACTACATGCCACGGTCAAGGCGCCAATACATTTCGACATGACGCGGTGCGCGTACTCGCTGGCGTTCATTTCGTCGCGTCATGCCGGCGTCGCCACGCCAGGTGCCGGTCCTGCCATATACTCGCAGGCGCGCGCCGCGGTGCGTTGCTTTGACGCATGCACGTTTCGGTGCGTACGGCATCCCTCCGTCACGAAAAGAGGGAGACACATTGTTGTCTGGGAAACGCATCGACGCGAAATGCAGCATGTCGCATTTCGCACCAGTTGCCGTCGGGCCGCGCCGACGGACGCTGGTCGCGCCTGGTGTCAGACTATCGAGTGCTCACGTTTTAAGTGTGAATACACTTTATAAGCGACCCCAAACCATCGACCGTCATCGGCGGCGTCCACAGTCTTCTCTCTATCTTTAAAAGAAAGAGGACTTGGCGGGCCGCAGCGCGACGCTCTACCGAATAAGCCAGGGACGCGACGCTGATATCGGTGTCAGTAACGCGCCTTATACCCCCTCCCTCTTCGCTCGCTCCTCCGCTCTCCTCGCTCGCTGCAGCTGCGCGCGCACCCCTCTCTCTCGCGCGCCCGCCTTCTCTCTCAGTCTCCCTTCGAGAGCGGGTTGTGAGGGGGGGGGGTAAAGTTAAAATCCGTTGGCATTCGCCAGTGAGTTAACGTACTCCCCGTGTGATCAAATTGCAATTCCCAGGAACCATTACACCATGAAGGCACCATAGTGTGATTAATAAATATAATAGTGCGAATTAATTAATACCCCTCATAGCATCACCCCGTATATTCGCACTTAACCATGTTCACCCTCGGGGAAATGCTTGGGAGTTTTTTCTAAAGTTGCGTCGCTGTGCCCAGCGTGCGCGCGCGTCAACGCTACATTGAAGTATATTTGGCCGTTCATGATGCGCTCGCGGCCGTTTTTTTCTAGCTCCACATATACCAAATTTGGTGTTACGTGACGTCAATGGATGACGAAAAATATGACTGGTGCAGACATGATATATAATCCCAACATACGTCTCAAGTAAGAACATAATATACCGCGCTCATAGCGTGCTCGCGACCGTTTCCTTAGCTCCACATATACTAAATTTGGTATCACCTGACGTGAATAGATAACGAAGATAAACGACACATCCAAGCATGATAATCATGACGCGGAAGTCATGTACGGCATAATTTATCTCCACCTCGTAACGTTGTGCTGTTTTTCAAGTGACATATCAACACTTCTCATCCATGCTTTGCATATCACCGATTCCCACTATATGTGGGATCTGCATTTTTTTTAATACGCCACGCCAGTCGCGTCCAGTGGAAGTTATCGAGCGTTAGCCACGCTCACTCTCTAGACGCCGAAAGAGTTCTACTTTGACCACCTCCTGCCAGGCCCTGGCTACTTATCAAGGAAGTGCTTGCACCTCACCTCCTGAGAAAAAAATTGACGGCAGATCCACGAGGTGAATGATGATGAGATTGGGTGAAGCTCCTCGAAGTAATACCGTGAAATTTTCTTCCGTTAACTCGCCCGGTGATATTCGCGCTTCCTCGCCGCTTCCCATTGTCGAACGTTTTCAAGATCTGCTTCGCGATGTTGACGTGCTTCCTCGGCCTCTCGTTCCCGTACGGAAACATCTTGCCGACGCTGACGTGCCGCTGCAGCTTCTTGTTCTCGTACGGCGGGATCTTGCCGACGCTGCCTCGTTGATTTGGCTTCTTGTTCCCGTACAGCAGAATCTTGCCGACGCTGCCTTGCTGATGTGGCCTCTCGTTCCCGTCTGGAAGGATTTTGCCGACGCTGACGTGCCGCTGCAGCTTCTTGTTCATGTACGGCGGGATCTTGCCGACGCTGCCTCGTTGATTTGGCTTCTTGTTCCCGTACAGCAGAATCTTGCCGACGCTGCCTTGCTGATGTGGCCTCTCGTTCCCGTCTGGAAGGATTTTGCCGACGCTGACGTGCCGCTGCAGCTTCTTGTTCATGTACGGCGGGATCTTGCCGACGCTGCCTTGTTGATGTGGCTTCTTGTCCTCATACAGAAGGATCTTACCGACGCTGCCTTGCAATGTGGCCTCTCGTTTTCGTACGGAAGCATCTTGCCGACGCTGACGTGCCGCTGCAGCTTTTTGTTCACGTACGGCGGCATCTTGCCGACGCTGCCTTGTTGATGTGGCTTCTTGGTCCCGTACAACAGGATCTTGCCGACGCTGGCTTGATGGTGTGGCCTCTCGTTCCCGTACGGAAGGATCTTGCCGACGCTGACGTGCCGCTGCAGCTTCTTGTTCACGTACGGCAGGATCTTGCCGACGCTGCCTTGTTGATGTGGCTTCTTGTTCCCGTACAGCAGGATCTTGTCCACGCTGCCTTGCTGATGTGGCCTCTCGTTCCCGTACGGAAGGATCTTGCCGACGCTGACATGCCGCTGCAGCTTCTTGTTCACGTACAGCAGGATCTTGCCGACAATGCCTTGTTGATGTGGCTTCTTGTTCCCGTACAGCAGGATCTTGTCGACGCTGCCTTGCTGATGTGGCCTCTCGTTTCCGTACGGAAGGATCTTGCCGACGCTGACATGCCGCAGCAGCTTCTTGTTCACGTACGGTGGGATGTTGCCGACAATGCCTTGTTGATGTGGCTTCTTGTTCTCGTACAGGAGGATCTTGTCGACGCTGCCTTGCTGATGTGGCCTCTTTTTCCCGTACGGAAAGATCTTGCCGACGCTGACATGCCGCTGCAGCTTCTTGTTCACGTACAGCAGGATCTTGCCGACAATGCCTTGTTGATGTGGCTTCTTGTTCCCGTACAGCAGGATCTTGTCGACGCTGCCTTGCTGATGTGGCCTCTCGTTCCCGTACGGAAGGATCTTGCTGACGCTGACATGCCGCTGCAGCTTCTTGTTCACGTACGGCAGGATCTTGCCGACGCTGCCTTGTTGATGTGGCTTCTTGTTCCCGTACAGCAGGATCTTGTCGACGCTGCCTTGCTGATGTGGCCTCTCGTTCCCGTACGGAAGAATCTTGCCGACGCTGACATGCCGCTGCAGCTTCTTGTTCACGTACAGCAGGATCTTGCCGACAATACCTTGTTGATGTGGCTTCTTGTTCCCGTACAGCAGGATCTTGTCGACGCTGCCTTGCTGATGTGGCCTCTCGTTTCCGTACGGAAGGATCTTGGCGGCGACGTCGCGCAGCTTCCCGGCGCGCTTCTGCCTCGCGTGCTCTCACTCATGGTCCTGTCGGTGAGCGTGCGCCGCCGCTGCCCTGCACGCCCGCCTTTCGGCATCCTTATCCATACGAGCACACACCGACGGCAACGAGCATCGGCAACTACAAACCTGTATCGATATGGTTTTGATTATAAAATATTGCTTTAGAAAACACCTGGTGTTTTTTGTTAGGCAGCTGACGTCTTCTTCTTTTGTTTTAGAAACATCTGGCGTATTTTTGTTTTGCTTTTAGAAAACTTCTGGCGTCTTTCGTTGGTTTATTTCATCAATCAACAGCGTTCTGAAAAAAAAATTTTATTGTTTAATCACGCACAGGAGAAATCTCACCAGGCACTACCTTGGAGGCGAACAATGGCTGCTACTGGGAATGAGAGACAGCAGAAGTTGGCTTTTAACTTTTCTACTTCTACTAACGTTTCCTACTGGAACACGCTAGTGGCTGCTAATGGGGAATGAGAGACAGAAGAATTCGGCTTTTAGTTAGTGCGCACGCTGCGAATTTTTTTTTACTGTTCAACAACGCACTGGAGAAATCTCCCACCGGCGCCACCTTGGAAGTAAAGCGTAAGACTGGTTACTCACTACGACTACGACTACGAGGGACAAACGGGTGCCACTACAAGGAGCTTCACCCCTAAAATGTCTCCCTACAACCCTGATCACTTGCGTCGTGATTCTCACTGACGTCTTGGACAATGCAGTGTGGCAGAAACGGAATGTATTTACCGAGACATTGTAATGTTTTTTTTTCTTATTTAGTTCGCATTTATTCGAATACACTTCCTTCTTTTTATATACAGCAGTCAAAATCTGAGCTCAACTGAGTTTTTATTCGCTGGTAAAATACTCTCAGGTGCTTGCCACATGGCTTTGCACCCAGGCGAAGACAGTTGAACCATTCGTCTCGACGCTTCGCCAAAACCTCCAGAACATGGCTACACTGGCCGTGAAGAATACAGAAGCGAATGAAATTTAGCGGGCTTTGCGTTAGTACGCGTTTTACGCTTCAATTTTAGCAATTGCTGCACAAAAACGCGGCGCAATAAAACGTGAAATCGTATGCGCGGGTGCCATAAACAAAAAGCTGCTCCAACTAATATCCCTCAGTGGCACACATAGGGAACACGGCTCCATAGACACGGTGGCACAGAACACTGAGAACCAGCGCCTTCCAGCATGCCTCGCGGGTATGGTGCGGAAGCACAGGGTTGCTCATGGTGAATACCGCCTGCAGTGACACAGCCAAGGCTTGATGCACGCTTTCCCTTGTTCCCGCACCACGCTTGTTATCCGGTTGCCTAAAGGTCTCAACCTTTGCCAATGTCACAGCTACAGATATAATCAAAATTAATCTGCACTGAAGGTCCAGCCATAACAAGCTGCTATTTACGCACTACAGATGTCTTTTGCGATTTAGAACAGTCTGCAAGAGCTGCTGGTGCTGCAGGTTTTCCTTCGTCATGACGTCACAGAACCGAGTGAATGTAACCAATCGGCGCATTAGCACAGATACCTTTGACTTGGAAAGCAAGTACATGCTTTTTAATTGTTTCCTTTAAGTTATAAGCGCCTACAGCATTTTGCGAGATAAGGAAGTTTGCATATCCGTATCGCGAAAGCGCCCCACTTTGAGCTGATACCGTTTGAGATTTTACGTTTGGGTGTGTACGAATCCAGGGAGAAGAGAAAATGAATCGAGTATGGACAAACCTTGCGTGTTCGGCCCCTTTCGATCAACCCCACCCGTGCGGTGTAACGTCGACACTTAGTTCGAAGGAATCTCCTTGACTACCGGCTACACTTTGTTCTACACCCTCTTCACTTCCCCTATCTGCGCAAGCACCTGCGACAACCGTCCAGTCGTTCACTGCATTACTACTATTGTCAACACGCACTGATAATCAGTGAATGTGCTGTTTCACACAGAGACAAAAATGAATGAAGGTGTCTTGTAATAAAGGCAGATACTGACATATATCAGTTCTACAGTAAGGGTATACGCAAGTCAGTTTTGTTGATCTTGGCGAAGGAGCGGTGAACCGCGATAACGGTGAAAAAAGGGAAACGTCTGCAAGCATATACTCATTAATGTGCGAGCAAATGGGTGTAATGTATGAAAGACCGGCTGCTGGCAACCCGTCCCATCACACTGCCGACCTAGGCTATACCTGTGGCACTCATGTAGATCGAGCTTACGTGCCGCAGCGCGTATATCCCTGACAATAACTGTTTCACGCCCTCTTAAAGTAAGTGCCTTTTACACCGTGTCTATGGAGCCACAACAGTTTAGCTGCTGCTGCGTACGTTTAAATATACTTGTGTCTGCGTACCGTTGACATCTATTATGCTTCTTTCCAATCCCATAAGTGAAGCCTAATCAACAAAAAGATTGTGGAACTACCCTGTGGTTCAACGATGACGCTTCTATTTGCGGCAACTCCTGCAGGTGGTGTTGCGCCTTTGGGTAGCGTGGTGCGGACTCGGGCCATCCGAGTCCCCGGAGAGGACGAGTAGAGAAGCCGGAGAAGGAGAAAAAAATGTTTATATACAGTATTTACATGGTAGCGTGGTACAACATGAAAAGAGAATCACACACGAGCGCCTCTGCGCTAGCGTTTTTATACATCGTCCGCCTTCCCAAGATCCCTTGCAAAGAAAATTTATGCGCAGGATACTCCAATGAGATCGTCGTCTTCCTCTCCGTCCCCGAAGAGGGAAAGCCAAACACCGCCTCCCTCTGAACCTAGGAAAGGGGCAAGACATGCCCAGTTCGCTGTTTGGTGAGGGAGACCCCACGCGCCAGCGTGGCACCACAGTGAGATGACGTGGAATCCCATGCGCAAAGTCGCTCCCTGATGCAGCCAGGTTGACTCAAGCAAGGCAGAATACCCCGTACAGCTGCTGGGTCGACGCTGCTTCGGAGTGTTGCTCTCGGCGGCTGACAAAAGCTTGGCCAACGACTTTTGTGTCAAGAGGAGCCGGCGACGTGGTTTTTCCAGATTGTCCGCGTCCGTCGCCGTCCCGGTGCAGGGTTGACTCATCAACAGCTGCCAGGTGCCAGCAGGCCGCGAAGACCACGTGGAACTTGGGCGAGGCACAACAGCACCCCCGCCGCCAGATGATACATCGGGAGGTCGAGTTGTTCCATGCAGCTCGGCCGGGTCGATGTCGGCGACGTTCCGGCAAGGCTCTTGCTTTCTCGAAGGGCCTGGTCAAACTGGAATGCTCCAAGAGCTGGCCTCTGCGCCCCGCTTCGGTGAAAAGTGGGTGACAAGCTCCAAGAAACGACCTTTGTCAGCCACACACAATGCGACAAGCACCGCGTGCACGCCACTCTCATCGCCAGGCCTCCGATTTTACAAAGCAAACATCTTATCTTAATAACTTAAGCTCAAGGAAACAATGTGCATACCAATCGGGACAAGTGTCCAGTAACTCTTTCATACGTAACTCCATTTGGAATCGAGATAACATTATAATCAAGCTAAACAAGCAAACTGTAGAGCTCGGGACAACGAGGGAGTCAGTGAAAAATTTCTCTACGCCCTCACTGTAACACATTGAAAAAAAAAAGTACACATAAACTAGGTAAAGGTAAACAAAAAAAATCAAACAAACCTTCCGCGTCTTTTGACGAGTCAAAACGCTCGACTTAGGGCGTCTGCATTTGTATGAAGGCCACCTCTCTTGTAGCGCACCTCGAAATTGTGCTGCTGCAGTGCTATGCTCCATCTGAGCAAACGACCATTCTTAGGTGACATTTGGTGTAACCAGGTTAGTGGAGAGTGATCAGTTTCTATAATAAACTTAGAGCCAGCAACATAGCAGCCTAGTTTTCGTACGGCCCAAACAATGCAAGCACATTCTTTTTCCGAAGTGCTATAAGCCTCTTCCCTGCTGCTCAATTTGCGACTCAAATACAAAACCGGCCGCTCCTCTCCACTCTGGTCCGTCTGACATAGCACTGCTCCTAAACCGCGTTCGCTTGCATCACACTGAATAGTGAAAGGTTTTGCAAAATCCGGTGCCCTCAAGACGGGTTTCTCACTCAATGCGTGCTTCAGCTTCTGAAAAGCGTCTTCCTTTTTAGAGTCCCATTGAATGTTCACAGGTTCGGTCTTGCGTAAACTATCTGTCAAAGGGCTGGCAATCTCGGAGTAATTCGGGACGTAATGCTGATAGTAACCTGTGAGGCCGAGGAATGCTCTCATCTCGGTCTTAGTGCTGGGACGACGATAACCGACCACCGCGGCTACCTTGAGTTCGGACGGTCGACGACGCCCATTTCCTACAATGTGCCCTAAATAGCTTACTTCAGCACAGCCCAAATGACATTTCTCTCTCTTTACCGTAAGACCTGCATTTTTGACCCGTTCCAAAACCATCCGAAGGTGTTCAACATGGTCTTCCCATTTGTCCGAAAATATCGCCACATCGTCTAGGTAAGGCAGCGCAAATTTCTCGAGCCCGTGGAGAACCTTATCCATCAGGCGGCTGAAACAATACGGCGCGTTCTTGAGCCCAAAGCTCATCATCAAAGGACGAAAAGTGCCCAGGGGTGAGATAAAAGCAGCGTATCGACTCGCGCGCTCTGTCAAAGGGACCTGCCAATACCCCCTAACAAGGTCTAACGTAGAAATGTATTTCGCCTTAGACACTGTCTCTACCCTCTCTTCAATGTTAGGAATAGGGTAAGTCTGGTCGACTGTTACAGAGTTCAGGCGGCGATAGTCCACGCATGGCCTTGGATCACGGCCCGGAATCTCAACCAAAATCAAAGGCGAGGTGAAATCACTGTCTGCTTCGATGATAACACCTAGGTCGATCATGCGGCGAATTTCGGCCTCTAGTATCTCTCTCTGTCTAGGTGACACCCGATACGGCTTACAGCTGATCGGCTTGTTAACCGTCAGCTCAATGTCGTGCTTAATCACATCCGTTTTGCCTGGCTTCTCGGAGAAAACGGTAGCGAATTCCTGTACTAAAAGCTCTAAATCTTCCTCTTGAGCCTTACTTAGGGTGTTCCCTGTGTCTACCCTATCGGACAATGTGCTGCTGACCGTGCCATCGGAAAGACAAAGGATTTCCGCGCCCTCATCCTCAGGAACATTGAGTGCAAGGTTTACTACTGCTTTTCGTCGCATGTAGGGTTTCATTAGGTTACTGTGATACACTTTGGGGCATTTCCGGCCCCACTTTACCTCGTAGTTGGTGTCTGAAAGCACTGACAACACTGTCGCTGGTCCCTCCCATTGTACGTCCAGCTTGTTTTTTCTTGAAGGGCACAACAGCATCACCTCATCGCCCACTCTAAAGACTCGCTTTCGAGCTGACTTATCGTAACGGGCCTTGGAAAGCGCCTGTGCTGCGCGCATGTTGCTCTCCACCACTTCGCGTGTAGTCCCCAGTCGCCCCAATAAATCCAGTACATAGGAAACTACATTAGGGTCCTCCCCATATCCAGTCCATGACTCTCGTATTAAGTGCAGCGGACCTCTCAAGTTCCTGCCGTAGACAAGTTCAGCCGGACTAAAACCCGTACTCTCGTGTGGGGCCGACCTCAGAGAAAACATCGCAGCTGGTATACACCCCTCCCAGTCACTTTTATGCTCAAAGCACAAAGCTCGCAAAACGCGTTTCATGACCGAGTGCATGCGTTCCACAGGGTTCGACTGTGGATGGTGAATAGAGCTATGCGCGATTTTTATCCCGCAGCGTTCTAGGAATGTAGTCGTAAGGCAGCTTGTGAACACACTTCCGTTGTCACACTGTATCTCCGAGGGAAAACCCACTCGAGAAAAAATAGACAACAATGCGTCCACCACGCATACTGAACTCAACTCTTTCAGTGCGATTGCCTCCGGGAACTTGGTGGCAACGCACAGCGCGGTCAGGACGTACCGATATCCTGATTTAGATGGAGGCAGAGGCCCCACGATGTCAATCACGAGCCGACGGAAGGGTTCTGTGACTATTGGCACTAGTTTCATTGGTGCCTTCCATTTGTCTGTTGATTTTCCTATCCGCTGACAAGTGTCGCATCCACGGACAAACATCTCTACATCCTTCCAGCACCCGGGCCAGTAGAACTCCTGAGCCAGCTTAGCTTTCGTTTTCTTTATACCTAAGTGGCCCGCCCAGGCGTTGCTGTGGGCCAGGTCGAGAATGTTCCGCCGGTATTTTAGTGGAACTACCACTTGGTTGTAGACCCGCCCTTTAGCGTTCTCATACCTGCGATGCAACACCTCGTTTTGGGTGTAGAACGAAACGTTCTTCCTAGAGTTACCTTCCTTATGTATGGCATCTAGCAGCATAGAGAGTGCGAGATCCGCCTTTTGATCGACCACTAGCGTTGCACGGTCGGTTCTGGCTAGCTGACACCAACTGGTGGACGCGGGTGTTAACACCGAGCCTGTCACCAAGTCCTCGTTTTCGGGCGTTAGAGATATTTCCTCGCTGTTGTCGACCATAGCCCCAGTTTCCGTCTCGACAACTCGCATGGCAGACTCATTTTCCGTCGCAACTACCTCAGGTTTTCCTACACTGCCCTCGGACGTCTGTTCCCCAGAGGGTGAGCTGCTCAGCTGTTGCGTCAGCTCGCGCGCCTTCGAACGGGTAAGGGCCATGCAAGCTATTTCGGTGGCAAATGATTCTCCACGTGTTTTTAACATTTCCTCAGACTTATTTGAAAATAGGTAAGGGAAGTGCTCCGGGAGGTTGGCTGAAATTGCTGCTTCCGTACACAATTGGCCGAAAGGGCCCTCGATTACAACCCTCGCTATCGGTAGGCAGACGCTTTGCTTTTCTGCCACTTGCCGAATCCAGGCACACTCTCCTATATAGTCTTCGGAAGATACGCAACTTGGATGCGCTACATCCATTGTGGCCGCCGAGTCCCTCAATACCCTACACATTCGGCCGTTCACTGAGAGTGTCCTCATGTAAGGCTTCAACAGCTTTAAGCTATCCTCTGACTCCTGAATTGTGGCAAATGCCATGTGCCTCTTACAGCTCCTGGCCATGTGGCCCTTTTCTCCGCAGCTGTAGCAAACAACTGGCTTCCGCGCTTCTAACGCATGCGCTATGTCACCAGGCGCCTTTGAACCTGATGAAGGTGCCGCCTTAGTCCCCTCACTGTCCTTTCCCTGCTGATTGTCTAATAACTTGGAATTTTCGGGTTTCCAGTTATTTCTTGCAAACCTCTTGCGTCCCTGGTTTCCCGACCAGCTTTCTACCTTTTCATTTTTTTCCGAAGTTCGTGGTGTATTGCGGAGACTACGGCGTGAGCAGTAATCTTCGGCGAGTTCTGCTGCCCTGTTCATGTCTACGTCTTTCATCCTATCCTGCACCCAAAGCCTTACCTCCTCGGGAATTCCCCGGTAAAACTGCTCAAGTACCATCAACTCAATGACCTTGTCATGGTTGCCATAGACTTGCGCGCTTTTGAGCCACTCTTCAAAGTTGGCTCTAATTTGGTAGGCATAGTCTGAATGAGATTCGTTGCCCCTCTTAGAGTGCCTGAACCGCAGGCGGAAAGCCTCTGTCGATAGGCGACATTTTCGTAGCAATGCAGCCTTTACCCTGTCATACACCTCGGAGTCCTCTTTATTCATTCTTGCGATAACATCGGACACTTCGCCTGGTAGTACGCATGTCAGTTTTTGTGGCCAAGTCTCCCTACTAAACCCTGCATTTTCGCATGCTCGCTCAAAATGCACGAGGTATAATGCAATGTCGTCACCCGCCTTGAAGGTGTGGATTAGATCCTTTATCTTTGATTCTCCACCCCCTGAATTTTGATTTCCCACGGACATACGAAGCTCCAGTTCTTTCAGACGGATTTCATGTTCTTTATCCTCGCGATCCCTCCTTATTTCCTCCTCTCTTTGTTCACGGGCTAAGCGCTCACGCTCCTCTTTCTTTGCCAAAATGGTTTCTCTGGCCTCAATGGCCTCTTCTAAACTCACTTCCTCTTTTCCCAAGTGCTCCAAAATTTGTTGTTTTCTTTTAACCGAGCCGACCGAAATATTCAGCTCCTGACAAATTTCGAGGAGTTCTTGGACCTTAAACTTCTCCATCTTAGATGTGCACACCGTTTCTCTTCTAAGGTAATTTTGCCCACGAGCCACCCAATTCTTGGTCTGCGAATCAAAATTTACCAAAATCACCCTACCACGTTACCGACCATCTGCGCTAACGAGTCTGGCGAAAAGAAGAGCAAACACGCGGCACTCACCACTTCGATGCAGCCGACGCAGGCGAATCCCACCGCTGCCACCACTGTTGCGCCTTTGGGTAGCGTGGTGCGGACTCGGGCCATCCGAGTCCCCGGAGAGGACGAGTAGAGAAGCCGGAGAAGGAGAAAAAAATGTTTATATACAGTATTTACATGGTAGCGTGGTACAACATGAAAAGAGAATCACACACGAGCGCCTCTGCGCTAGCGTTTTTATACATCGTCCGCCTTCCCAAGATCCCTTGCAAAGAAAATTTATGCGCAGGATACTCCAATGAGATCGTCGTCTTCCTCTCCGTCCCCGAAGAGGGAAAGCCAAACACCGCCTCCCTCTGAACCTAGGAAAGGGGCAAGACATGCCCAGTTGGCTGTTTGGTGAGGGAGACCCCACGCGCCAGCGTGGCACCACAGTGAGATGACGTGGAATCCCATGCGCAAAGTCGCTCCCTGATGCAGCCAGGTTGACTCAAGCAAGGCAGAATACCCCGTACAGCTGCTGGGTCGACGCTGCTTCGGAGTGTTGCTCTCGGCGGCTGACAAAAGCTTGGCCAACGACTTTTGTGTCAAGAGGAGCCGGCGACGTGGTTTTTCCAGATTGTCCGCGTCCGTCGCCGTCCCGGTGCAGGGTTGACTCATCAACAGCTGCCAGGTGCCAGCAGGCCGCGAAGACCACGTGGAACTTGGGCGAGGCACAACAGTGGGCCCCACACGCGCCTATGCTATGACAGAACATTACCTTTCGTTCTGTAAAACTGGTTAGCTGCAAACCTGATTGGACAAATGGGCACAATAGTTGCATTCAACTTGGAACGACGTGCCCCGTCCGTGGCCACAATGGGTCGTCACCATAGCGGAAGCGAAAAGAACTGGTTATAGATGCTGAGGCATAGCTGACACTGCGTAGGCAGGGTTAGCGAACGCTAGGCAGGCAACAACGAACTGCGGTGTTTTCCCGCTCGCGACAAAGGTATCAGCCCATACCGCATGTCATTCCTTCACGGCTATAATAGTGTGATCACATTATTTTCGTTATACAATTATATTGATGTATGTTAATTGTGATTAAGACATCAACTACTTTTTTTGAAGACACATTTCACAAATAGTGTTCTACCGATTGCTTGAAGGAAGAAATGAACTACTTTTTCTTTTTGTTTAGTGAAAATGAGCCACCTGTGTGTTATCTAAGACCCTCTGGCAGGAGTAGCAGCAAAAAAAAAAAAAGCAGAGTGTGTATACCCATATGTACCGCAAGTAAACCCCAGTGCCTATATAGTATACTGGACACGGTGTTCCTGTGAAAACCATTCTACTTACTGTGCCCTTGCTTTTTACATGCCTTTCAACACACTCCTAAATAGAAGACAAATTGATTTTTTTATTCAACCCTACAAAAAACTCAGAATGTAAAGAGATATGTTTCAAGACATAACTTGTGCTCTGTAGTCACCACGTTTATATCGAGGGGACATTTGCCCCGTCGTCAAATAATTTATACCAAAAGTGATTGGTGGTATGTAGTATGAATTGTCCATTCAGATTCGAGATTTCACGATCCGCAACTACGATGTGATTATGAGGCTGCTCGTAGCGGAGAGCTACAAAAATTTCGAGCAACTGGTGTTTCAACGTGCATTGGCACTTGACAATAGATGGGTCTTTACTATTTCACCTCAATCTAAGTGCGTTCCCTATGGCCGGCATCGAACCCAACCCTGTCGGGTCAGCAGCCGAGCACGTGACCACCGTACCACCGCATTGGGACATCGCTGACACTCCAATAACCTTAACGCACTAGCTAGAACAAAGGAGCGTCTTCAGGCAATCGTCGGCGTTGTCGAAAACGCGAAGCGTCTCTGAAATCCACATAACGATAAAGCCGTGCTCGCTCTCGATCTCCGCGGGGCGTTCGACAACGTCAAACACAGCACTATACTCACTAACCTGTCTACTACAAACTGCGGGCAGAAGACTTTCAACTACATTCGCGCCTTTCTATCACATCGCACCGCCTTCATTCGCCTTAATTCTACCGAACACGGCCCTTACTTATTAGGCACGCGGGGTACACCTCAAGGGGCAGTCCTGTCTTTTCTGCTTTTTAACCTGGCGATGATGAACCTCCCCTCTCTTCTAAGCGAGGTCGAGGGAATACAACACGCACTATATGCGGACGATATCACAATCTGGACCAACACCGGCTCCTTAGCGCAAATCGAAGAACGCCTGCAAAGGGCTGCCCTTCTGGTGGACACCTACGCAGGTTCATGCGGCCTGGAGTGCTCTCCAGCTAAATCGGCTCTTCTTTCAGTCTCTCCGCTACCGCCGCCTCAAATTTTTCTTCCGTCCGGGCCCGTCCCGTCAGTGCAAAATATTCGAGTTCTTGGCCTTCACCTCCACATCCACATCCAAAGGGCACAATAGCAGGCCTCAGACGCACCAGCGAACAGGTGAGCCGCATGATACGGCGAGTGTCTACCAAGCGCGGCGGCCTCCGCGGGTCTCAGTCCCTCCGATTGGCCCACGCGTTTGTGACCAGTCGCGTCCTCTACGCCTTGCCTTACCTTCGCCTGCGTCGTCGACACGAGCACCAGCTGGACGTCCTTCTTCGTTCAGTATACAAACGCGCTCTGGACCTACCTATTGCAACTTCCAACAGCCGATTCACGGCTTTGGGGGTACACAACACCTTTGCAGAGATGCGCGAAGCTCATCGCGTTAACCAAATCAATCGACTGTCACAGACGCCTTCAGGGCGCCGTCTTCTACACAGACTTGGCCTTAACCCGATATCTGACCAAGACCCTCTGGAGCCGGTACCAGAGCTCTGGCGTCAAAAGCTATGGGTGGAACCTCTACCCCGTAATATGAACCCTGACCTCCATCCTGGCCGTAGACTAGCACGCGCCGCGGCCCTTCATACGCGACACTCCGATCGTCCTGGTGTTTTCTACGTAGACGTCTCGGGTTCCTCCCCCTCGGGTCACTTCACGGCTGCCGTGATTACAGAGGGCAAACACGTAGATGGCCTCTCCTTTCGAGCAGACACAGTAACGCACGCTGAAGAGGTTGCCATAGCTTTGGCCGCCTCTCACCCTGCTTCACGCACCATCCTGACGGACTCGCGCTCGGCCTGTTCTCAGTACCTTCAGGGTTGCATTGCCCCGCTGGCGGCTAGCCTACTACAGGCAGCCTCTTGGCGCTTTAACCCTCATCCCATTCGTATAGTCTGGACCCCAGGCCACTCGGGCCTGCCCGGCAACGAGGCGGCAAATGCCGCTGCCCGCGCTTCTCCTGTCCGGGCCGTTGCCCCTCCATGTCCCGAGACGGAATCTGGCAATACCAACCTGACGCGCTTTCGCGAAATTTTGGCTTATTACCGGGCTTCGCGCCGCCTCTACCCGGACCCCGCACGCGGTTTGGAGAAAGCGGACGAACGACTGCTACGCCGCCTGCAGACGAACACCTTTATCAGTCCGGCGGTCGCCAGGCACTTTTTGCCGGAAATCAATGGCACCTGCTCGACCTGTCATGTCCTCGCCGACACATATCACGTCGTAGCATCGTGCCCAGTTAATCCCGTCCCTTTCTCATCCCCTTTTCCTATCCCAACTAGAGAGGCTTGGGAGGAGCACCTGCTCGGCTGCTGTACCTTGGCTGCACAACGCTCCTTGGTGGAGCGCGCGCGGGCAGCTTCCAGCTCTAATGGCGTCCCGGAATAGGGTCTTGCCACTCTTGCACGCCGATGGGCCACGTCGGCACTCTCTAATAGACTTTTTCTGAAATAAATAAATGTTTTTACCACCACCATCTCTGAAATCCATTGCCTGCACGAAGAACATTCGATTGAGCGTAATGAGGCGTACGTACTCGCTCCATGGGCGCGGTGATTAGCGCTTGGTTTGAATACTTGCAGAGCGTGAGTGAACGTACGCTTTTCTGAGATCACCGTCCCCGTTCACCACTCCACAAGGCTTTGAGGATACATGCTCAATGTGTTGTCAAGTCTATGACGCTGTGTACTCGTACAAATGCATGAACGAAAGAAGGAAATTTATGGCTCGTTTTTTTTTAGGGGCGAAGCTCCTTAAGGCGTGGGCTGTGCGTCCCCTGTATGTAGCCACCTCTCGTTTAGTTCTTGCAGTGTTCACTAGATGGCGGTACTTGTAGCTGATGATTAAAATATGCAAGATGTTATAAACTAGACGGTTGTACTTGTAGTTGATGATGAAAGATGCGAGGCGTTATAAAATAGGAATGATGTCACGTGTGACGCGTGTCGTTGGTGGAAGGCAATCGTTCTATTTAGTGCGGCGAAGTATGCTAGGGGGAGCGTTGTAATAAAATCGAGTGGGCAAAATGTACGGAGGATTCATGGTTTACCAGGTTTACCTCCGGAGCTTCGCCCACTCATCACAATTCACCTCGTGGATATGGAAGCACTTTTTTGCTAGACGCGACATTAACTAGAAATATTAGACGAAAAATTCACGGACAATTGAGCGAATGTCATCCGTGTAGTTATTATGTAAATATGAAGACAGTGAACTTGACGCCAGCTGCCAGAAATAGTGTTTCACATTTGCCGTCATGGCTACTAGAGGCGCTGTCTATTACTCTCAAGTTTTAATGCACATATATGCCTTATAAGGCGCACGGGAGGATGGTGGCCGGTGTAGCTCATTGGCAGATCATCTGACACGTCATTCGAAGATCGTGGGTTTGATTCCTCCCGGTGGCAAGTCATCTTTTTGTCCACCTTACAAAAGTCGAAGGCGTGGGTTCGAATGCAGGCCACGGCCTACACAATCACATGGGAGCCAAATTTGAGAAACACCCGTGTACTCGTACACTTAAAAATATATGCACCTTAAAGAGCCCTATAGGATGTTCAGATTAATGCGGAGTACGGTGGCATACCTCATAGTCGCGCATTTTCAAAACGCAATAACACCTCCAATTGTGATATTTTGTAACGAGAGGGCTACGGATACTTCTCTAAAAATGTATGTGTATTATTCGTTTCTCGGCGTTCTGTTGAGAGCCTACGTGCAAGGTCTGCATTACTTTATCAGGCACCTTTAGTTGGGCGTATGCAACGAGCCAACGTACGCGGCACAATACGTTGCGTACGCTGCATGCGAAGCGCTCAACGACACTTTTAGTTCACTGTATAGACCGTACCGCGATAAGTTCAATTCAACTAGACGTATGTTCTTAGAAATGAAACAGCTTTTGGGTGCTTTTTAGCACCCTCGTGCGGTAGCAAGGCAACATCGTCCCTCACCTAAAGTATACTCTGTTTAGGCCAGCTTTGTTGCTCGCTGTGTTCGACGCCATCGCTGCCGTTTTGTTATCTGGTTCCTACATCAATCGAGATATCGCGAGAGCGCTACGCCGCGTACGCTTCTCCTCGTCACGTTTACGCACGCCACGTTCTTTTTTTTTTTTTTTTTCGGGCGTACGCGTGCATTTCTGGAATCGGTGCGTTACGTACTGCACGTGTGCAGTTCTCCCCCGTGGCAGTGCTGCATACGTGGGCTCCTTACGTACCCCCAGCTAAAGGTGTCTATTATAGCAAAAAAGAAAAAAAAACGCCGAGTAGGCATGCGAACACACTTATCCCTATGACATCTAAAGTATTTATTGTTCACACAAGTTTACGAATTTTTTCATGTGTCCTCAGGAACAAAGTACGACACATACAACGCGTAATGCTGCGGCGGCTGTTGCGTCAGAGCTTTAAGATACGGGCAACGCCCCGCCGCGGTGGTAGATAGTGGTTAAAGCACTCGGCTGCTGACGCGCAGGCCGCGGGATCGAATCTCGCCAGCGGCAGTTGCATTTTCGATGGAGGCGAAAACGCTGTGTAGGCCCGTATGCTCAGATTTGGGTGCACGTTAAGGAACACAAGGTGATCGAAACTTTCGGAGCCCTCCACTACGGCATCTCTCGTAATCATACGGTGATTTTGGGACGTTAAACCCCACGCATCAATCATCAAGGTACGAACAAAACTAACACCGCCTAACAATTTCTCTTTTATTTTTCATTTTCACGGAGTGGCAAGCTGCGCACCGAATCATCTTGTTGGCAACCAGACATCCGTCACGCTTAAGTCATGGCTACATTGTGTTCGCCTCGTGGTAAACATTGTCGCTGTTTGTAAGGGTTGTGTTTGTCCGGCGCTAACCTTGTGGTGTTGCTCTGTTGACGGCCTTGCAAAAGTTTTGGGGCACAAAAGAACTAAAATGATGTAACTACTGCAGCAGATGAACGTGTTGCGAAATCGGTTGGAACGCTTTTGCTACTGTCCAGCGTGTTTAAAAAGAAATGAAGGTGTCATGTGTTTGACAGAACCTGGTTCCAATTATTTGTAGGTAGGAAGTTCTGAAACTTTTTCAGGTATACGAGGTACTTGTTTAAACTTAGAAAGAAAACACCCTTGGATATCTACCACTTAGGCAATTTTTCCTGGTGGCTTTTACTATCGCTTCAACTGAGCTAAACAGAGCACCTGCGACTTCGATCCTGTATTCGGACTGTTAGAAGAAAAATAGAGTTGTTTTGTTTTACCGTGCAGGTAATCATGACCATAGGTCGAAAACCATATCCTCGCATAGCCCAACATATGTAGACAGGGCCCACACACCAACACCTGCTAAATTCCCTCCCCGCACTAGAGGATTGCTTGGGCATTAAATATATGAAGCTAAATGCGCACGTCCTGGCTGCTGCTAACTGCTTGCGCACTAATTCTCCCCTACAGAGGACACAGGCCATGCGTTTACACGTTTTCTCTCAACACCAGCCATAGTTAGCATGCATACATATAAAATAATTGGCGTGTTCGTGAGAATCATGCACTATTTTCACTACATGGGTTTGACGGTCAGTATGTGCACCGTCATCTTGCACTATTAGGCAAGATGTCTATGTGAGAATTCAGCCTAAACGCTGCTAGTACTGTCATTATGCTTTTAAACGGGTCAACACACCTTCGCAGTCGATGCTTTTGCATTTTCGACGCCTCTACAGGGAAATAAAATGTGTCCAACCTTACTATGTTGTGAGAATGCGCCACACACTGTAGTAGCTGGCTGCCTAAAGCACTGCCCTGCTAAGTTCGACGTCACAATTTGTTTTACCGGCCACAAGGGTCACATTTCAATAGAAGCGAAATGGACAACACTCCGTGTACTTTACGCTACTCACGGATCAAAGGGGGTAAAGTAAGGGCTAAGTGATGCTCGCAATTCTTTTTTTTTTTTGGCGTCTACACTTCGTGTAATATCAATGTCATATGGACCTGGACATTTATGACACTTAGTAAGCAGAAATAGCATAGCGGCGCACCTCTTTCTACACTCGCAAACAGCTTCGCTAGCACTACAGAACGGCGCATGTTCTTTTCAGGATCGTAACTTTGTCTAGTCTTTACGTTAAGTGCGGAATCTACCGACATTCATAGGTCTGCTTGGGCACGCACACACGTAATCGTGCGTGTTAACCTGTTCGCTTTTTTCTTCTCATCCTCGCCCTCTTTATTTTACTATAGTTTATCTTTACTACACGTGCGGATGCCCACTGATCTGCGTTGCGTGACTGCCATCGCAATCAGAGGCGTGGTTGGCGTTCTTCGTGACTCGAGGAATACTTCCACAAGAGAGGTCCCGTGTAAGTCTGCTACACGTGGGCTTTCGAGAGTACTTGAGCTGAGCAGTGGCGTGTTATAAATAATCGATCCAACGAGCTACGTGAATGCTGCCAGCTTCCAATTATTGCTTCATCTGAGAAAGAACTGAACGTTGGAGCAAGTGCGATAAATGAAAATTTATGGCTGAAAAAAAAAAAAACGTTGCTCGGCTTGCCAGTACCTACGTAGGACAGGTGCGAGACCTAGTCGCGTTCCGCAGAACCAAGGACTTTCCTTCCTTCCTTCCTTCCTTCCTTCCTTCCTTCCTTCCTTCCTTCCTTCCTTCCTTCCTTCGTTTCTTTCTTTCTTTCTTTCTTTCTTTCTTCGTTTCGCACAATTATCGAAACTATAGTGAGCCTATACACCTTCGTCATGCTAGAAACCCCAACATGTGGTAAAATTCTTGCTTCAGGGACCGAGGTATTTGTGTCCTATTTTACGAAGGAAGCAACTAAAGAGAGAAGGCAGGGAGGTTAACCAGAAAGACACCCGGTAGGCTACCCTACACTGGGGGATTAGGAAAAGGGACAAGAAAGACGAGAAAGAGGGAAGAGAGGGAAAAGAAAAAAAGGGTGGGAGAGAGACTGACAGTATTTTCACTGCAGCGTGTAGAACTCTACCGCATGTCAGAGGCGTTCACACAAGCCTGTCTTTCTCAGGAAACGCAGCAGGGCTTTCACTGCCTTGTGGGCTGTCGAGGCATGTGGACGCTGCTGTAATAGCACCTGCACAGAAAGAGGCCGATCATCCAGTCGCCGCATTGCGTTGGCAAGTACTTGTCTATCTGAGGCAAATCGCGGACAATGGCACAGCAGGTGTTCGATGTTTTCGTCAGTGCCGCAAACATCGCATGCCGCACTGTCAGTAATTCCAATTAACGTGGTATAAGCTTTCGTGAAAGCAACTCCCAGCCAAAGGCGATAGAGAAGCGAAGCTGCACGTCGATGTAGGCTGGGTGGAGGCCGGAGTTTTAGTGAAGGGTCGAGCTCGTGCAGTCGTGTACGTCGTATGCCCGGTCTGTTCCACTCAGTCAGGGTGAGACTGCGGGCCAGTTGACGAATCTGCCTCGCCGCATCCGCTCTTGAAAGCGGAATCAGAACGCTGTTCGCTTCTTTATGTGACGTGCGAGCAGCATGATCTGCAGAATCGTTGCCGCCTGTACCACAATGCCCAGGTAACCACTGAAAGACGATGTCATGGCCTTTTAGGAGCGAAGCTCCTTAAGGCGTGGGCTGTGCGTCCCCTGTATGTAGCCACCTCTCGTTCAGTTCTTGCAGTGTTCACTAGATGGCGGTACTTGTAGCTGACGGCATTAAGTATTACGCTAGCCACCGCCCGATCTAAAGGGTACAGCCATATCCATCCATCCATCCATCCATCCGTCCGTCCGTCCGTCCGTCCATCCATCCATCCATCCAAAAGATGCAAGATGTTATAAACTAGACGGCGGTACGTGTAGTTGATTATGAAAGATGCGAGGTGTTATAAAATAGGAATGATGCCACATATGGCGCGTGTCATCGTTCGATATAGTGCGGCGACGTACGCTAGGGGGAGCGTTGCAATAAAATCGAGTGGGCAAAATGTACGGAGGATTCATGGTTTACCAGGTTTACCTCCGGAGCTTCGCCCACTCATCATCATTCACTTCGTGGATGTGGCGGCATTTTTTCGTATTAAAAGGTGGTGAAGTTTCACGGTTTGGTAGGTCAACTGGTCGTGGCATCCGCGTCGGAGAACTGATATCAGGCACTGTAACGCTGGTTTTGAGTCGGAAAGTACAGCCCATTTACCTGGTCTTTCTTCTGAATTGATGAGTTCCAGTGCATTGCGCAGAGCCTCGAGTTCTGTCGTCGTTGACGTTGTCGCATGTGAAGTCTTAAAACAACGAGTTACCCCTTGTGATGGTATAACCACTGATCCACCTGAACTAGATGGCGTAGTAGAGCCATCCGTGTAAATGTGCACGTGGTTACTGTAGTTTTGTTCCAGTAGGAATAGACTACGAAAAGGGTTGATAAATCACTGATGTTCTGATAAAATCAAGATTGATAATATGGCACGCCGTATTCCGGCAGAGCGGAATACTTTGACCACCTGTGCATCTTTAACGTGCAGGTAAATCTAAGCACGCGTGTTTTCTGTTGTTTTATTCACCTTAGAAGTCGTTAAACACGTCAGTTAAGTGAACCTTTGCTTTTGGGCCAAGTAGGACAACCTAACCGGGTGCAGTGTTACAATAGACATACTTTTTTAGAGGGAGGGGGATATTTTAGTATATTTATTTAGCCACTTCTTTCCCTGTTCGAAACAAAATCTTGATGGCGTATTGAACACGCGTTGAACATTTCATTGGTTTTTGGATCTCAGAAGGTTAGATCACTTATTTCAATGCAGAGAGGCCTGCGAAAATTGGAAAGAAAAATAAAAAAGAACCTGATTGTGTCGTTTATAAGACAGCAAAAGTGAACAAGGAAAAGTGCATCATTCTCGGTCCTATGTCTAAAAAGTCAGTGGTACTTTCATGTGGTTCTAGAGAGGCAGTCAGAGCACGCACATTAATTGAAATGTTTTTTTAGTGGAATTGACGTGTTTTCACGGATCACTTGAGTAAAACAGTAATCTTTGTAACTAGCTTTTTGTTACAGTAAAAACAAAGATGACAACGTGCTTTTCTCCTTAAAAAAGGGGGTATAAATGGAGAGGGATGATGGTCACGATGATGACACAAACAAACGTTTGTACTACTTCGTCTTTTCGTGTTTCGTAATCACTGGATATAAGTTTATAATGAATTTATTAACCCAAAAGTTCTTACATCTCTCAATAAAGAGATTCATGTTTTGATGCAAAGCTGCGGGGAGATGATTCACTTGAGCAGGAGATTGGCTACTTTAGTGAGAGATTGGGCTGGCGCTAACGCTGACAAGGCGGCGTCGTTGACGCTGGCGTTAATCGCGCCGGTACGCAGGAGAGATTGAAGCGCACATGCTATCATTTTATACCGCGGATATGCGGTGGCGTCCACAGCGGAGTACGCAGCTGTCGCACCAGCTGTACTGTGCACCGCCCCATAGAGTAGGGGGATTCCTAGAGGAGAGAGTGGGAGCGTAGGAGGGGAGAATGAGAAGGGGGAGGGGACGCGCATGCGCATTGGGATGTGGGCGCCGCAGTAAAGAAATGGATAGAAGGACGGACTGAGCCCCCGCCATAAGCAGCTTTGCACTAAACTATCCAGCGATGATTACGATACTGTCTAATTAGAATTCTGAGCGCAGCTGTATATTTGTTCTGACTTATTCAACAAGTTCAAGCGAACAACTTTAGAGAGAGGGAGAGATGTGTGTGTGTGCACGGTTGAATACAACGTCGCGATTAGCGTTATGGCTCTTACAACTGTGAGCAGCTACTTAGCATCAGCTACCACCGGAGGAGCGTAGTGCGACTGCCTCGCTAGCCGGAAGACCACGGAAGGCAGCGTGTGGGTGCGTTCCACAACAGTCGCCGCAGACAGGCTTCCGTTCATGCAGTCACTGCTAGCGATATATTTCACTACTACAATGCTACTATGCCATGTTTACGACGTACATCGGTACATTAGGAAGCCAAATAATGATTGTATATTCGCCTTTAGGTAATCAATTCAATAAAATTCTTTGTGCACGTGTCATTTCTAAGGGGACTATGGTAGTTCACATGTATTGTAGTTCACTGTGTCTAACGGGCAAATATACGGGGCCCTATTTGTTGAATGGACATTACTTGTGCGTCAGCTGCAAATTGCCAATGTTTTAGCGTAACGAAGTTTTCTGCGCTCAGCACTGGTCTATTTCTCTCAGTGACTTCTTCCATAAGCGATCGGTGATTAACGTTACCACACGGAGGACGAGCACGATCGAGTGTTGTTGCCATGGCCCTTTCTGAGTAGGCCAGACTGCCACGTCCCTGTTTTCTTTGAGGGCTCCCGCAACGCCGTAACGACATCGAGACAGTGCATCCGTTCAGGGGAAGCCATTGGATGCCTAATGCAAACGGCAAGAGAAAATGGGAAAGCCTCGCATCTCAAAGGATTTTATCCATTCACAACTCATCCGCACTCCAATTCGTCATCCGTTCCGCTTTTATCATGCACTGCCACTCGCAACGCTCCTACACTGATCTTCATCGCTCCATTGTTGAACGAAACCGTTCATTTTGAGTTTTACTCTCCTTTCATAGCGTTTTTTTATGACTGGAAACCAAAAATGGAGCTTACACTCTGCAATAAAACGTACTTCTGATGAAATTCGTGCCGGCATTGCATATATGAAAATAGTCGCAACATTATAACTTGTATTGGTTTTTGTTTTTGCTGTGCCCCAATTAATAAAGCAAGCGGTCACTACCAATCACAAAATTCACAAAGGGTCTTATGCCACTTGCCTGTTTACAGTAGAGCCGTGAATGATATTGGACAGACTTTTACTTCTATACACTTACATGTTAACTTCAACAGCTATTGTACAACGTCGCCTCCGTCATAAGAAAGATAAAGAAAAATGAAATGGATTTCCGTCATTTTGTTGCAGCTCAGAAAAGTCAAAGCGACAATTGGCGACACTTTTGTGGCCTACACATTCACAATACACCTACAAACACCTACACATTCACAATATGAATGAACACCTACACATTCACAATATAATTGTAAATATCCCGGCGTTCGTTCATGCATCCGCCCCCGCGTCCATTCATGCATCTGTCTGTGTGTCCGTTCGTCCATCTATTCAACACTCCAAGTCCCACCATCTCGCATCTTCTCATCATATATTCCCCATATAGAAGCACCGCCATTCAGTGGACATTGCAAGGACTAAACGAGAGGTGGCACACGCACACTTTCTTACGGCTTGCGCTTCGGGTCTACTTCGCGATATACAGATATGCAGAAGCATCCCTCGTTGACTGCAATTTGTCGCGCTTTTAATGCATTTACGGAGGCATTCTGATGAAATCCACATGACCGGTATAACTCAATTTTACCCTTCAGGGCCCCTTTGCATTACACCTGCGCAGATACAGCCCCTTTATTATCGATTCTCACCGAACAAGCGATAAAATGCTTATGACAGATGGTACAAAATCCACTTGGACAAACACATATTCGTGGTGTGATTAGGTTTATTGAATTTATGAGGTCGTAACGAAAGAAGACTGTACGGTAACACAGTGCAAGGCTGGCAAAGGCGGCACAGGCTTTCGCGCCGTTACAACGCGTGTTTTTTCGTCGTCTTTTACAGGTGCATACCAACTGGCGCATCTGCTACCTACAATGGTTATGAAAGTGGTGGTATCACAATGGCAATCATCTAAGTTTTTGCGAAAAAATATCTTATGCCTGGCCTAAGTGTGTCAAGCAACTTTTCCACCTGTTTGGACAGCATATTAGAGTGCACCTCCCTCCCCTCTTCAACTAATTTTGCTTTATGCCTCTTTCATTCTCCTTAAAAAGAAACGCCCTGCATTACCTCCATCTTTGCTTTCCTTCGCGCAGTTTCGTATGAAGCTGCGGAAGTGGAGTCAACCGTCTTTTACCCCGTAAGTTACACCTTCAATGATTACCGCAGCCCGCGTCTCTCGTAATCATATGGTGGTTTTGGGACGTTAAACCCCACATATCATCTATTATAATTATCGCAGCCCGTTCGCTGTCCTTTGTTGCTTTCGTGCTGCATGCTTCAATCTCGACCATTTATCGATCTGAAATTGAAAGGAGTGAACGAATAGGCACTGAAGGAAGCCTCACTAGTGCCTTTATGGCAGCGCGCTTCCCTCTGCCCTAATTGAATTGAGGGTGTTCGCTCTGAGCGGACGCCTCCTTAAACATTTACGGGGGCAAGCCAGATTCATCCAAGCCGGAGAGCATGCTCAGGGCTTCAGTTTTTAGAGGAATGAGAACGTGTTTTTTGTTTTGTTTTATTTATGAATACTTAAAAAAGGTCGCCTAAATTGCGGTGACGCATTTTGTTTCGGTCGTTGAGGCAAATGCATTTTCATCTTGGCTTTACTGGCGAATGCTACTTCACACCATTAGTTTAAAAGCTCGAGCTCACTTTCATTCGTCGCGTTTTTTGAAGCAGGCTCTTCTTTTGATTCGCCGGAGCTTTGAAATCTATACTGGGAATTGGATCTCGTGTCTTCTCAGACGAATATTGATCTCCCTTTAAGCGCTTGAATTGTGAGGTAGACTGCTAGTGAACAAATAAAAGCAACCAGAGTGGACACTTTGACTGGACTTGTACTTTTCAATACGAAGCCAGGAGCGTGCAGTCAGACGTCGAGTGCTTTTAGTGGCCGGAGTGGTCAGCAGTGCATTGCTCAACTTATACAGAGAAGAAAGGTCATGATGTTGCAAACATCAACTTAGTTATGCTGTACGAAATTTCCGGACGTCTTGGCACACGTTGAAAAACTGTCAAAAGTTGGTTGCGATATTCTCCGGGAGCAATGAATCATGGCGAATTTCAAAAGATATACGCCAGCAAATAAGAATATGTGAGATGGTGTTCTCTTAAAGCTTTTTGTGTTATGAATCGAACTAAGTGCCAATGAACTTGCTGGTTGAATATTGTAATCTGTCCTAATTTTTGTCTACCTAGCTCTTATACCTTTTAGATAGTGTATTGATTACCATGATAACAGTCTAATTGCGATGACGTATATAACGAGAAAGACTAGTTGCTATTTTTTGTCATTTTAAATCAAATCTGATTTTTATTTCAGACGTAGTGTCTGGATACAGGGGAAAAAGGCAGATGTGCTCTGCTTGACGGAACCCTAGCACCAGATGATTGATCTATATGTGGGGTTTCACGGTCCAAAACCACGATATCATTATGAGAGACGCCGTAGTGAAGCGCTCCAGAAATTTCGACCACTTGTGATTCTTTAACATGTACTCAAATCTGAGCACACGGGCCTACAGCATTTCCACCTTCATCGGAAATGCAGCCGCTGCAGCCGAGATTCGATCCCGCGACCTGCGGGTTAGCAGCCGAGTACCTTAGCCATTATACCACCGTGGCGGGCACCCGAATGCACAATCAGGATGAACAGAAATAACATCATACATGTTAACACATAAAAACAGTTTCATACAAGGTGAACAAAATGAGTAGTTTTACAAAAATAAAGAAAAGGCATGAAGCCACAAATAACGATACCCGATTAACGTATACCTACTTCATACACAACTAATAATTCTTGTAGACAAAAAGATACTTACGTCATGTATTTATTTCATGCGAGCGATGCATTACTCAGCCGGCTGTGCCAAAGTTTTCGAACTATTGAGTGCTAAATAGCTTTTCGACTGTGAATTCAGATGACATCCTAGCTTACTGGAGGAAACATAAGACGTGCTGGCGTTCTGAGAAACGAGTCTTGTACCTGGAGTTCCCCAGTCCTCTGCCGTTTTGTGACTTCACCGTTGACAGATATTCTGCTGATTGCTGCGGGCATTCTTCAACGCAGTTGTGCTAAAAAAAAAAAAGAACGGTGCCGAAAATTGTCATGTGGCCTCTGAACTGCATACATGGCACAGCGGTTTACGAAAGACGAAGTTTGCAACTTTGGTTTCGCGTTCAAGCAGTTCAAGTTTGTAATGGTGAAATAGGCTGAGTTAGACATGCCCAGTGGGCCAAGTTGTTGATGAGATCTGTACGGGCAAACACCCAATGGCACAACCCCATAATCCAAGTTTGGTTGAAGTTCATTTCAAACGAACATCGCATCCGAAATTGACAGAAGTGCCATAATGAGGCGTAATAATAAGGTATATTAATAATTGAACGGGATAATTCTACATGCAGTGGTGCCTGTCGTTGCAATGCGGTGTTGTTTAATGCAGTGGCTCCTTGGTTAGGTAGATTTATCTGCGAATGCTACTACTCATCCTATGAATCAGTTACTGAGTGGTGGTATAATATTTCCTGCGACCGCCGAGCTCTACTTAGCGTCTTCGAACCACGTTGAAAGGCGGCTGAGTGGCGCCACTTTCCGCTGGAATCATTGAGAGTTGGGGGCCGTTCGTTTTCTGCTTAGGCAATCGGTTTTCAAGGAGGTCGAGTTTGATTTGCAGTGAGCGCTAGCTGCAGGTAATGATAGGCAGAGACGTAATCTCCAGTCAGTTAGCAACGATGGAGCTTAGCGTCCCCGATTCGCACATGTCTACTACCTTACAGCATGAAGCGAACATGACGCAAAATCAAAACGTTGCAACACACCCCGACAAGCATAGCAACGCGT
Organism: Rhipicephalus microplus; assembly: GCF_043290135.1. Classification (NCBI taxonomy): domain Eukaryota; kingdom Metazoa; phylum Arthropoda; class Arachnida; order Ixodida; family Ixodidae; genus Rhipicephalus; species Rhipicephalus microplus. The sequence goes on from NW_027464812.1 coordinate 164,804, forward strand.
CATGTGAAGGGAGATTCTCGATGCAGCCGGAGACTCTCGAAGAGAAACTTCAAAGAAGCCAGTTGAGACGACGTCTCCTGGGGATGCACTGAACGTGATGGTCTATAAGTAATCCTTCGTGATACTGCGCGTCTTTGCGATTCTAGGATTCGATTATGCCGCATTTAAAAATAGTTATAATATCATTTGGCTGTATCAGACGGGAGCTGAGTGCAGTCACCCAACTTATGTTAAGAAATGTAATGCTTGTATTCAACGCTGCAAGGTTGACAAAACGTTTATCCAGGAGTAGGGATTGCTGCGATGTTGAGAAGACCATTGTGGATAGATAAAAAAATGCAGAGAGGGGGCAAATATATACTACGTACTGGAATTATCATTGCAGCAAGCAGTTTGAGTGACCTTAAAAAAACGACCACGTCCCATTGTTCACTTCAATTCAAAGGCAGTACTTAAAAATTTTTTCAGGTCTGCTGTACAAAGAAAAGACAGAAAAATGTGAATGAATCTCCTGTGAAGTGTATTAAACACAAGGAATCATTTTCTGGAATGAAAGCATAATGCAATGCTTAGGATTATATTGAATGGCATTATAAAGTGTTAATTAAATGTTGCCATTCACCACAGTGGAATACTGAACTGGGGTGTCAGGTTAAGGTCCACGGATTAATTCATTTAAGCAATAACAAAAAGGTCATTTCGAGTGTCAGGGTTGCAAACTAAAACAACCAGGGCATCATTTTTTTTTTGTATTCTCTTAGCATACCAATGATTGTGTGCCACAACGTGATTTACTCTTGAGGCCTTTTTAATCTCTCAGACAAACAAGTGTCTCAACAACAAACCCCAATTATTAGCACCCGTCTACCAGTGCGGGTTGGGCTGTGGGATATTTGGTGGGTTCTAGGCGTATGAATGCGTTTGATGCGCACGCAAGTAGTTTCATGCTGAACTTGACAGCAGCCAAACCTCTACAGTTTTACTTAAAATAACCTCTTGTCTCCTCAAGTTATGGAGCTGGGTATGTTGCTGAATGTGTATAGGTAATATTTTTCTCATTGGCCCTGAAATAACCTGTTCTAATTTCCCGGCTATGCCACTTCACTGGCGCCTAGTGTATTTCTGTATAGAGATACAGGAACGCACCCATCGCACTTTTAATAAGCCTGTGAAATTAGTTTTCTTCAGGGGCGGCTTTCTGCTCTCACATAGTATGGTACTCTAAATCATTGAACATTTTTTTCTGAACACACAGTGCTGATTTTGATAATTTATTTACGCGCGATGACCCATCACGTCATCTTGCTACTCATGTCTTAACCCACCTCTGCATAAACGCGAAGGTCTATCTCTCCAGCTGCAGTAGATCGTTCGAGTTTTAATTGTGCCCAGTGATATCTATTTTGTTGCGCAAAGCGTCCTATAGTGCTGGAAAACCATTTGAAACAAGCCGGAGGTGCAGATAGAGAAAGCAATCTATATATTAGAAAAGAAGCAGTTACGATGGCATGCCTTTCTATTGATAATGCACGGACAACGAACATGTAAAAAAAATCACAAAAAAGCAATAAAACCCGGGTTGTCGGTAAACGCAGTTCAATTCAGTCAACAAGGTAAAAAACACAGCAAGGTTAAACACTCCCAGCCAAATTCTGTAACTTTTCTTGAAATTTCTTTCTCTGCCTATCCTGGTGGTGCTGTTCCTTCTCTTTCATTTGCTGCAATGTCACTGCATTCCACATTCAAACAAATATTGTGTCCGTCACTGTCTCCATACCAAAAAATGAATGCCGCTATATTGCCTTCGGCTCCAGAACGCATTCGATGTAGCTGGCGGGTTACCACGGCAGGTCGTTGTTTGCTGCTCATGCGGACTGCTTAGTGAATGTCTTAACCAAAAGCCAACTTCGCGCCATCCTCTAGTCCGGCCGTGCCACCTCTCGTTTAGTCCTTGGAACATCCGCTGGATTGCAGTACTTCTATATGATAATTATATGATTAAAAGATGCCACATGTTGGTACTTGGGGTGTTCAGTAGATGAACGAACGGATGGACAGACGCACAGACGGAGACACAGACAGATGCACGGACGGACGGAAGGACGGACGAATGGATGGGCGGACGCACGAACGGACACCCAGTTGGATGGATGCAACGGATGCATCATGACCACACCAAGAAGAAAGACAAATACATGAACAGAACGGGCGTTCACTTACAATGTTTATTCCTTGAGGAAAACAGGAGTGTGATTCTGGGTGGGTCCACATAATGAACTATTTGCTTCGGCTTCCACGTACTGGCTGGAGCTTGGCGAGCAGCACGCCTCCTGTTTGCGGTCTTTACTTTTGCAGAGTCTTTGTGACGTCACGAAGCTTTCACAATTCTTGACACAAATGAAATAACGTACGTAGGATCAAAGCAGTGCTATTACATACACGCTGTCCTGCCAGACACATACGAAGGGTGTGTACACAAACATGATACGAGGAACATAAGGCAACAAAGTCATGCTAAGTTGAACACATTCAGTAAAGCTTCTGCTATAAAAAAGGTGCTGTGAATTATTTTCTCGGTCATCGCTCGCTTTCGTAAATTCATAGAGCGCTAATAATACGTCGCCATATTACACCAAGCAGCTGGAATTGATAATTGAAGCCTTGGCAACCGTCTCACTGTACCGGTGCCATAAAAAAATTGCAGGATATCCACGCAGTGCATGACGATGAAGGGGCGAAGCATCCGTGAGTCCGTCCGTGCTTCCGTTCATCCGGGTGTCCGTTCGTGCGTCCGTCTATTCATGCGTCCATCCATTCGTCCACGCGTCCGTCCGTCCGTGCATCTGTCTCTCTCCATTCGTGCGTCTGTTCATCCATCCATCCATCTACTGAACACCGCAAGCACCGCCATCTCGCATCTTTTCACCATAAAATCATCCTGTAAAAGTAACACAATTCAGCGGACATTCCAAGGACTAAACGAGAGATGGCACGGCCGGACTAGAAGAGCGGCTCGCGCGCACTTTCTTACGGCCTGAGCTTTGTGTCTAGTTCACATCTTTCACCACCACTAGTTAATGGCACTGCGGCCCAACCCTCGCTAAGCTTTGCTAAAACCAAGGAGATTACGCCCAGCGAGTTTAACGTAGCAACGTTTTTTGGTCAGAGTGTGCTCAAAGTGCGTCCTTCTGATACTAGATTTGTTTAGTAAGCATCAAATTCAAGGCAAATTTTATTGAAGTACAAGTCACCGATACTAGCCTCTGTAGGTTATTTCATCAGAAACAACTATCTTTTTATTTGTGATTAACGTGCGCGGGATTCCTCCTCAATTCAAATGAGTGTGCGCGGGCCGCTCCTCTAGTCCGGCTGGTGGGGTGGCTACCTACTACTACGACTACTACTACTACATACATGTCGGATGCATGACCCACGGCTTCAAGAGCTTTGCCCCTAAAAGACGAAATGCGGGTCCTCGCAACAAATGCGGCCCCCAAGGTTCCAACGCATTTGCCCACACATATTGCAGGCCGTGCATGAACTCTAATCACGTTAGCCCTAGAATTAGGTTTAACGCTGCCGCCCTCCTGACGCAGTTGAAGGTCGGTAGCATCTCCTGCATCGTTCCGAAACATCTGAACACGTTTACGAGGCTGTCGAGGTTGTTCAAGTGTTCTGGTAGTGCACATTTTGTTCACTTTTATTCTCTTTACGCTCGAAATGTGCTGTCGATTTTGGTGCGTTGTCGTGGTCAAGAGCGCTATGACTTCACGACTGACTGTCCGTTTTTTTAAAGACGATAGTCTTTCTTGGGGACCTTAGACGCAAAAATTTTAGTCTGTCTGTCTGTTTGTCTGTCTGTGCATTTATCTGTTTGTACACTCTTAACAACATAGGGTATTCGAAACGGCCGACCTCGACCGCAGCGCCCACCTCAAGATTCAGCATTCATACTTGTGCAATTGTCGATTAAAAAGCAATTACTGCGCATGTCTGGGGCACCATAACAACACGTATATATTCTGCATGTGCGCCTTTTACTAGGAAATGCATACATAAGTAATTTTAAGGACCGTAGCGCTTATCACGCTACACTGACCATGCAACGCTTGCACGGAAAGGCGAGTGTTTCCAACGCTTTGCTAAAACGAGACGGTGGTGCCACCTACCCGTTGTCATGCGTTTTACACCTTATCACCTTTGAGACGGGCGCACGCACCCGTCTCAGAGCCACGTGCTTCGTTTTCAAAAAAAAAAAAACAAAACAAAAAACTGCCAGATGACGCTCATGTCTCACGTGTGACGTGCTCGATGCGCTCGTTCGTCTCTGCTGCACGCTGGAAGCACTCAAACGCAGCGCCTCCAGAATACCCTTCACCGATTTTCTTGAGCAGAACATCAAATAAATGTTTTGTTCACTCTCACCACAGGCAATGCTATCGTCTTTTGATGACATTTGCAGATTAAATGCAGATACGGGGCCATTTTTTTTTTCGAGTAAGTCAACGGGCCCCATCGAAGTAGCTAGTTCGCTGGGTGGATACATCGATAATCACGCCCCTTGTTAATAAATCCCTCTTTTTGCCAACGCTTGCTCTACCCCTGTCGAAGGTCTTTCCACCTAACTGCCGTTTTCAGCACTCGACAAGCGGTGTAAAAAGCAACGCAATGAATGCGAGAAATAGAGGAGAGAGACGAAGAGCAACGAGGCAATAGGTTTTGTCAAAACATAAAAACTACGGGGTTGCCTAATTGTTCACATTATCCGATTTGTTTGATTGTCTTCTTGCCATCACTCCATACGTGTTTGGTGACAATAAAGACTACGTTAAAGAACCCGAGGTGGTCAAAATTTCCGGAGCCCTCCACTACGGCGTCTCTCATAATCATATGGTGGTTTTGGGACGGTAAACCCCACATATGAATGACAATAAAGACTAAAGTAATGCGACGAAAACAGAACAATGCAATCTCTGCTCGCCCTGTGAGGACACTGTTATAAAGCGCAGTTACTGTACAACGCTTACACACTACAATGAAAGTGCCTATAGGAAGATGCATGCGATGTTAATGGCGGGGCTGTTCAGATGGAGGCATGTTTACAGCGACAGTACGTGTTGGTTCTTCTTGATTTCTTCGGCGAGAGCTCCGACAGAGAAGAGCGAAGAAACAGATATCGAGAGTGAAGGTGGATGCATTATAGGTCTTGCATGTCTGAACAACGGGATAAAAAATTTCAGGGTACAATTCAAAAGAAAAACGGGGGCTAGGATTTTTTTTTGCATTGCGTTGCCCAACAGCAGTGAATGAACCATTTGCATAGCGTCATGTGCAGTAGATCACCCACCTGTGCTTCGGAATGACTCTGTGCAGAACAAAGAAGAACGTGGGTTGTCCCATTGTCCTCATGATAAAAGACTATGAATGACGAAAGTTTGAATTCTTGGTATTTGAAGATTAGTCTGAATAGGCTCTCAAAAGGAAAGAAAGGTAAAAAAATGACTTAGATGAATGTCGGACATTAAAACCCGCACTGAAACCCACTTATATACTCTGCTGCACAGAAGTTGAATGTTGAAAAATACACGAATACGAAGAAAGATGAAGAGGGCGGGAAATATCACGTGTCATGTGTTATTAACTGTTTACTTGGTTATTGCCTCAGCAACAACTATTGTTCGAAGATGATGTTGGCCCACGACGTAGCATCTGCTGAAGCTTCTCCATTTGCGCATATGTTTATTTATTTATTTATTTATTTATTTATTGTACCCTCAGGGCTTTACAGCATTGCAGAGGGGAGCAGGCACTGACGAACATTGTTAAAGAAAAGAATACATAGACAAGACACTAGAACATTAATAAACACTGGAAAGTAACTATTATCAACTGCAACTATGTGCGGATTTGGACAAGTCCAGTGTACGTGTAGCGAAAAAAATAATGCCGAGGGACGCGAATATAGATTGCTTTAAGAGTAATGCGTTAAATGTCAGAAAATAATAAATACAGGGTGAAATCTCGCCGTAAAACCAGCCATGCGATATTTTCGGTTGTTTTCATTAACGCATTTGCAGAGGTGACTTACACTTGGGTGCACAATCTGGCTCCTAGTGGTTTTCACATTGAGTCGATAACCTATGTGAAACAGCTAAACCAACACCCGTAAAGAATATGCCCTAAATGCAAAACAAAGATCTAAAGAAAGTGAAAAGGTGATGGGAAGATGATGATGGGAAATGATTTCTTTCAAATTTTTGCACAGCCTGCTTATTTTTCAGTTCAAAGTGCACATCGTACATTACTTCGGTTGTGTACGCCCCGAGCTATTACCGCCCGGTATCATAACAGATATGGACATAGTACTTAGGTTTTAGAAGCAGGATTTGAGATCACTTAGCAAACGTCATATTCATGGATCTAACTGAGAAGAAATCACTGTAAGACATATAAATATAAACATTATACTGGAGATTACATATAAAGTAGATATGATGTTATGAAATTTATAAGGACGTTACGGATGATTATTGGGTATAATACCCTTTGTTTGTCATAATTGTCTAACAATTGTAAAGCGATGTTGGTGGCTGTTGACTAGTGGAGTCGGTGCACCGCGTAAGAGATTAATCCCAAGGAATATTGGCTGGCCTTTTGCTCTAATCAACGGTTTCTATCGGTGTTTCTTGATCAATGCACTACTTCGTGCAAAGAAAATCCAATAGATTTCAAGAGATGGATTACTGCATGAGTGCGCAACATCAATATATCTACGATGCTGGCTTCGCGGCAATGGTGCGTTGTAATTAGTGCAACAACATTAAGAGATACACAGTTGACACCGGTTTCGCAGCCAGTACAGCCTAACTTTGATCTTTGAGCGCTGGTATGTTGAACATTATTACGTTCCTGATTTGTGGCGTGACCTGATGGACCAATATTTGCCTAACGTCCATCTGTTCTTGTTTCTTTTCTTGGTTCGTGCCTACTACAGTGTGGTTTGCGTTTAACTTCCCCAAAAAATGCCGGTAATTCATTGTCCATAACAAGCAACAGCAGCTTGGGTCCTAAACAAGTACGCCAACTTATATGACTCGCGTCTGCAAAATCCACGCCGGAAGTTTTAGCAAACGTAAATTCCGATTTCGAGCTAGAAATTGTACGCTAAAATGAAATAACATTTTCATTGTCATCTCTTGCAATTCGGTAGTCATTCCGAGTGTTTTCATTCTCAGTCTGCGTAAACACAACTTTAACGATCCGGACAAAATCCCATGCCATGCAGATAGAGACACACATGAAACGACGCTTGTGACAACGTCCTGCTATCACTTCCGTGGCGGTGGCACCCAGAATGATGCAGCTTAGACGCGGGCTTATTTATATGGAAGAAGCGTGTCGCCTACTAATATCGTACCTGGGGGTACTAAACACCACATACGTGTTTTTTTTTTCTTATTGATTGTTGAAGATTTTGTAGCCAGTTGTGTCTTTCGCCCAGTACTAGTCACTGAACGGCGCCTATATGACGAGTTTATCTACTGGAAAGCATGCATGTGACACGACCCTTCCCGTGACGGGGCGGAGCACGTGCACCTTGTTTGTTAACGCCTAAAACAGCACGCAACTCGGCCACCCAGAACCAAAAGATAAACAGGTTCACGTTTCATGGACGCATACTAGCAACGCCCAGTGTGCGTAAATAAAGATAACGCGGTGACACGGATGGGAACAAAATGATGTGTAGCAGATAAAACCGGTTGTCTGTCTGTATGTGAGCGTTTTAATTCCAGTAATTCTACACATACATGAGCTAACCGAAAAGCGAGCGTAGCGTAAAAAAAGACAACCGACAAAAACCACTAGCACATGCGTGCAGACAAACGTAGTCGCGATAACGGGTCCTGTGTGGTCCTACTTGGGCGTGTCCCTTGAGCGCCTTCACCGCATGCCAGCCGAGGCGGAATAATGGTGCAAAGGGGAGCACACTGAAGCACGGGTACAATAGGGTGAACAGGAAATATATGCTGTGACTGTCTGTCAGCCCTAGGGGCACTCTTCTTCGTACCAAGTATGTTACAACAGCAAGGTGAGCAATTGACTAATTTAATGACATAACTATGACTGCGCACGTGAAATGGAAAGAACACCTTTCCCTGTTAATCTTTTTCTGTGATAGATCACGTGGCTGGATGCGCACTGTGCTTAAGTATTTAAAACATTGACCTAAGTATTTAGGTCAATGACTTAGGTATTTGAATAATTGACCGAAACAGCCGTGATGGTGCAGTGATTGCGGTGCTCAGCTGCTAACCAGAAGGTCGTGGGTTGGACCTCATCCGAGAAGATCAAATGTTTTATGGAGGCGGAAGTGTTAGATACCCTTGTACTTAGTTAGATTTAGGTGCATGTTAAAGACCCGACTTGCGCGAAACCCACGGAGCCCTTTACTACGGTGCGCCTGATTTTCACTTACCCCCGTATTCACAAACGCTCCTCGACTCGGCTTCCACCTTTCATTTGACAGAGTTGAACACGGCGCCACTGCTCGGCTTAAAATTACGCTGTGCTACTCAAGAATCGCAGCAGATTATCGCTTATATGCAGTGACTTGCCGTGCCTCGAGATGGCGCTCCCATCGGCTTTTTCAAGGGAAGGCGAAGCGTTGAGTGAAATGACGTTCTAGAATAGGGAGGTTAGTGACTAAAGGAAGCCAAAACAAATAGAAACGGATGGACATGCCGTTTCTTTGTGTTGCGTTATTTTTTCGCGCTTTTTTGAATTTGCGCCAACTCACCCAGCCGTCTCTGCTAATCATATCCTGGTTTGACAGTCACTAACTATCATGATACATTGATAAGGGGGCCGTGTGTGTGTTCGCGCCTTCACGCTTCTACGACACACCATTAAAGACCACCGTTTTCAAAAACTACAAATCGCAAGTTCGTCAGACTAATAAACTCACTCTAAACAATTGGTTATTATTTGGCAAGCCAAGAGTGAACAGAATAAAAACTGGAAAAAAGGACACAGTTTCGGCACAAGGCCGAAGCGATGAATGCAATAGCATAACATCGGGCTCTTATACATCGTGTAATGCTTTAAAGGCGCAAGCGTCACCACAACTTATCAGGCGTAGCGAGTTGAGGTTGTCCATCTAAATGAAAATGGGAGAGCACATTTTACTGAGATATGAAATGCCATCACGACAGGACTAGCAATTTCCCGAATAGCCCTGGATTTGATATCAGCGACATTTCCTGTTTCTTGAGAGTGAAAGTGGAGACAGAGACGTTTTGGAATGCCCCTTTCATCCAACTGTATGTGCTTCAGTGAACTCAGCCGCTTCATATATCAAGCCATCGGACAAGTCAATTGTTTACGAAAAGCATGTAAGGCTTGTCCACCCAAAGTACGGGCTTTGTTCAAGAATTCTTTTACGTTAATTTACAGTAAGCCAGCGGTATATGACATATACATACATCGCCGTTAGTGATATGGACAGTATGAGCGGCGTGGCCTAGTTGGTTAATGCAGCGCGCTGACAAGTGAGGTGGGTGCCTTGGAATATCTTATTTTTCTCCTGATCCAAAAAGAAGTGTATACTTAAGGGCTCATCTTTTTGTGTTTGACGAAATGCGGCAGCGAGTTGCGTGTAACATCTCATATATATCCGGGACATGACGGTGACGGCAAAAATCAAGTGAGAGTGCCCATATAATCGCTATCGCAATAAAAGAGATAAGTTCAATTTTTGCCTCAAGAGTTTGTGTTTGTTCCTCTCCGTGCGCAATAATCGAATGCTTGCGACGGAGTGCGTGCGCAGTTAATGAACTAAGATGAACACACTGGGTCACTTGCGCTGCTTGCCTCGAGCCACGGAATCCTTTTCGCGGAAGTAGTTAGGCGAGCAAAGCGAAGAGCTGCGGGAGTTGAGTGGTCGCAGCGAACAAATTACGTCGGAGAGTCCCATTACTCTCCATATACAACAGACTTTCACAACCTGATTCACCTTTCCTTTGGGTTTGTTTTGTTTTAAAGACGAAAGTTGGGACGATTTCTGTGCAGACGTCAAGCTCTACGAAAGGCTAGTTGCACGGCGCTGCCGGGAAATGGCTAGACGAAGTCTCTGGGCAAACGAAATGGTGATTAGCTCAATTAACTTGCATTTCCGACCGCACACTGACGCCGATGGGACATGATTTCATGCCGAGATTGGGAGTCGTGCATTATTCATGGAGGAGATCCTTTTCCAGATGACCGAATAAAACACTACAAGCGAAATATTAATTAAATATCAAGTTATGGGCTGCACAGAATAAGAGAGAGTACAAAGAGGAAGATGTAAAGCGGCAGTTGAACGAAGGCCTTGATATTCCCGTTTCCCGAGCCGCATGTTTTTATAACGAACAACTGTGTTTCTTCAATCTTTCTTAGCAGTGCGTACATGCAGCTTCTTCTATCACGAAGCATTGATTCATCGATCGCTAAAACATTTTTCTTTATCCATTGAGCCACTACGGGTTACATCAAGGACTGTGAATCCTGCAGCCGTGTGCTAAACCTGTTAAACTGCCAAGTTCACATTCAAAATTAAGATAAACTCAACAAAGAAAGTGATCTATTTGTCTAAGAGGAAAGCTTTTGTTCATTGCTAGCAAATCAAACTTCACTGGTTTAACTTTCACATCAGTGAAAAACCTTACTTTGAGTGAGCTATCTGCCTGAATTCTCCGCATAATAATTCTCCCCTCTTTCAAACAAAATGGTGGAACATCTGCGATGACAGCAAGGTTGTCGGGTACTCTGCCATTTTACCAATATAATTTTTCCTCTAGCGACAATATTATTGCTGCTAAGTTTCGGTTTGAACCAGGGGCAAAAAAATCAATGTGAATACTCGAAATGACTGGATAAGCATATACACAAAAAAAAATTCGCACTGTTACGTCTGCAACCCAGAAAAGGGCGGTGACGTACTTTGCTCTGTGGCTGTCTTTTCCCTCGAGTCGTGAACAATGCTGGGTATAGAGGCAAGAATGGTGGTACATGGCAGGACTCCTCTTATGTTGCATAAAAAAAAAAGCTCACTACACAAAGAAATCGCATGGAAACGAAATGCGTGGGGCCGTAAAAGGACGATGACCAGCGTCCCAAGGGGATGTTTGTTTCTCAAGTCTCGACTAAGGGACGAAGATGTTATCTAAAGCAGCTGTGGTTAAAACGGTCTCTTTCGATAGGCGCTATTTCGTACTGGGTATGCGTGATGAATGAAAAGAAATTAATTGTGCTTTCAGGTTTTGTTTATGCTATAGGCTCCGAATGTGTCTGCGTATGCGCAAAAAAAACAATAAAAAAGGCCACACTTAAAGCAAAGATAGGCAGGGCGGCGTATTTCCCTCGTTGACAACGATGGCGTGTCGGCGGGAGGCCATGGACATGCCCGACGCAGTGGGCTCTATCGAACGGAGAGTGGCATGGACGGCGAGAAAAAGAAATCGGAGTGGGGATAGGAAAACCTATAAAGTTTGAGGAAGTCCATTGGGGCGTCGCGAAAGTGTCTTTGGGCACGCAGATGGGAACGAATTGCTGCAACATAACAGATTCGGTCTTACGTGGCATTGGACTTTGCGTTCGGGGAGACCACTGAATTCAATTTTAAGCAGGAAACGACGCCGTTGTTTCTCGCGCTCGGGGTGGTTGGCCGCTCTGGTCGTAGAGGAACTTCAGCGAAGCTGGGGAAAGCCGTGCGGGGCTACCATCGAAAAGCGCGGGGGCTGGCGCGTAATGTCCCTTTCACATCCTTCACACATCTCCCGACTTCCCCCCACATTTCGCGATTTCAAATGTGTTTCCTTAACTTCTTTTGTTGCTCTTGCGTTCGCCCTTGGGAAATCTTTCCCTCTGAGGACCCCTTAAGACTTAGGCCGCCAGCTGCCTGGTGCGCATGCGTTCCTGCCTTCCCCGCTATACCTATGGCTTCCCTAAAATAACACCCGCCATCCTTCTTTGTGTGGTCTTTGTTGTTCCTCGGCAAGTCCTATACTAAACAATCACAACGGAAACACTTAGGTCATTAGGCACGCATAACTCAAGTTCACCGGTAGTACTTTACTTTCTGTTTCCAAGGGTAGTTGTCTTTCCCAGCTCTCGGCACTCCCCTGTGGCAAGACTCCACAATACATGAAACAACACACAGCCAGGCGAATATAAACCTAGAAGTGAAGGCATCGTTTTGTATAAACAAATGCACTCCTACGCACGGGCATGTCAGGACTCGTAATGTAAAAGCACGAGCACGAGAGCTCTGATGTGGGCTTGGTCGGAGTGGGCTGTTGCAGGAATTGTATATCCTGAAAAAAGGATGATGCGAAATTCGATGAAAAAAAAAGTGATTGAGAAAGCCTATGGTGTTTTTTTTAACTTTGAAAACTTCGTTGCCTAACAAAAAAAAAACCGTGTGGCTCAATATTTTTGCTATGTTCTACCCAATATTTCTTTTTTTTTTATTTGGACGTTTGAGCTTTGCAATTTGACAGGCTCCAATCACCTCGATGTTTCTTTCCCGCTGTTCTCATTGATCGACGTCATGATGTAATCTAAGGCCCTGCTGCAATCAAATACTGTGACTTCGTCTTCCGAACTCCTTAGAAGTAATTAGGTTTTCTGATACGCTCCGCGACGTCTGGTAACCCTGCATTCGTATTGGTCGCTTCTGTGTTACGCTCAGTTTTTTCCCTATGCCAAGTTCCTTGCCTGCGGTACGTATGCACTTCGTCAACACAGTTTTACGCTAGTGAACACTGCCGTGTTAATATCTATCAGCAGCTAAGACTTTCTCTGCAACCAAAATACGTATTATGCCAGTACTTAATTTTTGTTTTGTATGTTACTTCTATAAACAAGATATTCAACACGGTTCTGATTTAGGCATGATAAGCTGCATGCTAACTTTATATTGTGGTTTGCTTTTTTGTCTTCCAGCTTTTTTTTTCTCCAGGCACGGGTGTGCTCCAAAGCCGGTGTAAATGAAAATAATCTATACCAAATGATTAACTCTGCTATATGGTTCTTCAGTCAGGCGCTGTTTTGGTGTTATATGAAAACTTGTAAATGCGCAAACGTTCGCACCTGTCATTAACGGAGAAGCCGCTGAAGCCAGCCGTAATGTGTGTGCTCTACGCGAAAGTTATCACCATAAATGAGTACGTGACACAGAAATCCGGCGAACGCCACAACAATTTGTCTACCAAAAACGAAGAAAAATATCGTCATCACATGAGTGTGTGCCACGCTAAGTCTGCGCTAAGTTGGCATTCTCAGCTTATGAGTTCCCTCACCTCAATTATTGCTGGAGAAATTGATGATACTCCTCCAGAAGGGCCGAAATATCAGTTACCAGATTACGATGCTGAATCCCCCCACTGAACCTTTACCTTTACAGGTCTGGTCTGGTGCAGTCACTTTTATGTCTCCATTGTAATGACAGTGAATCCCTGGATCATTTCTGTCAAACGTGCAGATTATTTACCAATCGCAGGAAAAGACTTCTAGACGAACCGCTTCGAAGGCCGAGATTAAATTTATCCCCTCGGCGCTTCTTTCCTTTTAAGCTACTGTGCTGGGTTTTAGCCACAGGAGCGTATGCGAGGCCGTGTGCGATTTCCGTCGAGACACAAGACGATTTCATTTCTAAGTTCTTCAAGTTTAAACATATTTTTCAAAAGCATTGGTGATCTTCTTTGTTTTTTATAATAAATTATTTGAATGTAAGATTATCAAGATCAAGCGCACTTATAAATGCATGTCTTTTTTATTTTTTCTCTTCTGAAATAATATAACACGTGATTTCAAAACGACGTATTGCTTGAAAATTTGAATTTATGAACGCATGTTTTCATATAGCAAGGCACCGCTCGTTTCATGGCTGAACTCCCGTGGGTGGTTGCACCAGGATAAAACGGGCAATAAATCCATGAGCCACATCGCGGAGTATTGACAAACCTGCACTATCGGAATGACGATGATAATATGTGGGGTATAACGTCCCGAAACAACCGTGTGGTTATGAAAGACGCCGTAGTGGAGGGCTCCGGAAATTTAGACCACCTGGGGTTCGTTAACCTGCACCCAAATCTGAGAACACGGGCCTACAACATTTCAGCCTCCATCGGAAATGCAGCCGCCGCAGCCGGGATCACTATCAGAAAAAAAAAACGGAAAACGAGTATGTGCTACAGAGATTGGGCAACTCCCACCATTCATTACTGGTTCACTCAATCTGATTAAGTCAGCAGTTTCTGACCGAGAAATGGCTGTGAGGCGATGACGGTGAGCCGAAGATCCCGAGTGCGTACCGCCGGAAAATACTAAGAAACGGGGAAACGAAACGGCGACTGCGACAAGACCCCAACGCGACGGAAGGTCTACGCCGACGACGACATGCCTGTAGATTGATGAGAGGTGAAAGCTTGGTTTCAACGTAAGGTTTTATTTCTGCAGTTTGGACATCTCTGTCGTATATATGACTGCCTGCGGCTTTACTCTAACCCCGAGCCATTGCAACTACCTAGCTTCACCTAGCTAAAGTTAAAAAAAGACAATCTAGAAGAAAGCTAGAAGCATCCAGATTAGTCTTAGAAGTCATCTAGATTCGCTTTTAGGGGCTAAGGTCTTTAAGTTGGGGGTCTGTTCATCCCTTGTATGTAGTACGTAGCCACAGGTGGCACATACCAGCTCTAGAGCGGGTATGTGCCAAAGATGATGCGAGATGAGAGATGACAGTACTTGAAGTGTTCACTAGATGAATGCACGGATGGATGGACAGACAGAATAGCAGGCGGATGTACGGATGGATGGACGCACGAACAGACAGACAGACAGATGAATAGACGGACTCACGGACGGATGCAAGGACAGACAGACGGATGCATGGATGGACGCACGCATGGTTGCACGGATGGACGGAAGCGGAACGAACAGATGGACAGAAGCACGAACGAGCTGGTGGATGCTTCGCCCCACTCATCATCATTTACTCCGTGGATTTGCTGTAATTTTTTTTTAAGTCATGAGTGCCCTAGTGCAAGCTACACTAGATTTTTTGTCATTATGGTTATGCTTAACCAGCAGCTAGAATAATAAAATAAGGCTGGCACTTGCTGTGCATCTGCTGGGCGGTGAACACACACAAACAGCTGACGTGAAAAGACGAACGTGAATCGACGAATGTGTGAAGAAAGCGCTTCAAGAAAGGACGAACGTGAATAGAGAGGAGGATGTAATGAAGGATGCTGTGCATGCCGTAAGAAACATTGTCACTCATCTCTTGCCAAGTTTTCCCGCTGTGATACACGTGCGAAACCAGTCGCTGTTATTAGGAAGGTGCTTCCAAGACTGAGCAGCAGTGTGACGTGAGTCATAGTCATTTGATGTTTCCGCACGTTCAACTAGAACACAGTTTCCTGCCTCTTCTCTACCTTTCTCGGCCTTTCTTTATGCTATCGTGAGTAGGCCTTTGCAACTACGCTTTGATTCCACATTTTCATTGTATAAGATTGGTGCGCTGGTACACGACAATGACGACGACAATGACACCAACTCACACCCACGAAAACCTAAATAATACACCTTGCAAAGCTACTGCATAAGTTCCCAAAAATCTGCAGGCGAATTGGTGGAGCGTAACGTTTTATAAGAAGCATGACTGTACGAGTAAGCACAAGATGTTCTAAAATAGCTAGCGAGCTTATGCCGACTGTCTAAATATGAGCGAGTCACGCATGAAAGAACACTTGACGGCTCTATCATTTCTCACGTATATAGGTTCACATTTGCCCCTACACAGTCTGCGTCACCGCAGAAATAGTGACAATGCAGAAAAGCCACATATACAGTACGATTACGAAGGGAGCAGTTGTTCCTTATGACTTAATGAGCAGACAATCCAAATCTATTATTATTAGGGGCGAAGCTCCTTATAGCGGCACCCGTTCGTCCCCCGTAGTATGTAACAAGTATAACATTTGGACCTCCAAGGTGGTGCTGGTGAGAGACTTCTTCTGTGCGTTGTTGAACAATAAAAAATAGTGCTCAATGTACATGTCAATGGCTGCTAATGGGGAATGAGAGACAGGAGCATTCGGCTTTTAGTTAACGCGCAGGCTGCGATCACCACTAGCAGCCATTGGCATGTACATTGAGCACTATCTGACAAGAAAGGGTTGCTACGTTATACTCACTGGGTGTAACCTCCTTAGCTTTAGAAAGGTTTAGCGAGCGTTGAGCCGCAGTGCCATGAATACAATGAACTTGTATATACCATGAATGAACTCGAGGTGGTTAAAGACGGGAAGTAGATACGAAGCGCAAGCCGTAAGAAAGTAAAAGCCGAATTCTCCTCCTCTCATTTCCCATTAGCAGCCATTGGCATGTACATTGAGCACTATCTGACTGAAAAAGTTTGTTACGTCATACTCGCTGGGCGTAACCTCCTTGGTTTTCGAAAGGTTTAGCGAGCGTTCGGCCGCAGTGCCATGAATACAGTGAACTAGTATATACCATGAACTTGAGGTGGTTAAAGGTGGGAAGTGGACCCGAAGCGCAAGCCGTAAGAAAGTGTGCGTGTGCCACCTCTCGTTTAGTCCTTGGAATGTTCGCTGGATGGCGGTGCTTCTATATGGGGAATATATGATGAAAAGATGCGAGATGGTGGTACTTGGAGTGTTGAATAGATGGACAAACGGACACATAGACAGATGCATGGATGGACGCATGAACGGACGCAGGGGCGGCTGCATGGACGAACACAGGGACGGACGCACGAACAGACGCACGCACGGACGGGCTGTGTGACGCATGGACGGTCACACTGACGGACGCACGGACGGACGGAAGCAAGAACGAATGGACGGACGTATTCTTCGCCCCACTCTCCATCATTCACTCCGTGGATATGCTGCAATTTATTATTATTATTATTATTATTATTATTATTATTATTATTATTTTTATTATTATTATTATTTTAACATGCACTCGCCTGATGTTTACTTACTATATTATTATGTGAAATGTCGATATATAGCTTAGTTACGTACTTTAGAAGCGTCCACACGGCAATCTTCTCAAAAGAGCACCAAATAAATATTGTTCTATATTTAATTTCAACGCTGTTCTTTAGATAAGTTAATGTACGAGTTCTTGATATCCCCATTCAGGCCATGATTTACAATGAGCAAGAATTAAAAACAAAATGCAGTGATTGTTCACGCGCCGTGTCACAGGCACATTTTTATCTTTTTGATGTTATTTACCGCTTTCAAAGTTAGGTTATGCTCCAACGCGTTCAGTGGTAATAAATGAGCTCACAGAAACTGTCTGCATTCATTTGATCCTCAAGCGGAATAAACTAGATCGTATGAAAAACTAGCACCATTAGGCTCCTGGACCTTTCACGCTACAGAAGCTTCCAACCCCAACTTACGTGTAGAGTCGTGTAAATTTTTATGATCGACACAGTAAATCTAGCACAGCAACGTTTACGTTATGTATTTGCGTGCTTTTTCGTAATCGCTGACTTATTTTAAACACGTCTTTTAATGTCAGCAGATAGAAATCTAAATCCTTGCAAGAACTGATAAACCTTTTAAAATTCGTCGTTGTGCGTAACATTGAATTACTGTTTGGTCTTTTAGCGAAATGCAATGTTTAAAATAAGTCTCCCCTTTAATAGTATATATATATATCGATATATATAATATTTATATATATTATATATATATATATATATATATATATATATATATATATATATATATATATATATATATATATATATATATATATATATATATATATATATATATATATATATGTGTGTGTGTGTGTGTGTGTGTGTGTGTGTCTGCCTGTCTGTTTTAAAATACAACAAAGTTTCTGGTATGATTGCCTTTAGTTCGCACGGCACTGCTCTTGCAACAAATTTGCAGTTAATGCACTTGAAGAGCTTGTGTCTACATGCGCTTCGTAATTGCGAAGAAGGAACAGAGTTGCCAGCGCACGCGATGATTATTGCCGCGGTGGCTGGCTGATAGCGGTGTGTGCAGTTCGTTTTAATCTCTCTCAGACAATGTGAGGGAAAGTGCGCTGCCCGTACTTATGCCTGAAAAATTCATTGAAACTGTAATATAGCGGTAGTTCTACAGCGCAGGACCACCTTTGCGAGCGGAGAACATGAGGATATCTGTATGGTAAACTAGTTGTCCGCAGATTATTCAGAAGCGGTTAATAATGAGAATGCAACTATTTTACAAGAGTAGAATTGTTCATCTACTCTGGCACAGATTTCATACATCGAAGTTCAGGGTGATCACTTTTAATAAAAACTCTCGCGTACCAGATCCACGCTTCTTCTTTTTAGTTTCTTTACCACCGACACATGCACATTGAATCTAAATACGTAGCAAATTTTATACGGCTGACTCTTTTTTTTTGTGGTTGAAGATCCAACTAAACCCGACTTAACAAATATGCTATTCATAGCATGATTGGAGTCTTCTATTTATCGTCAATGTCCCATTGTTTACGCAAAAATTAGTCCGGGCTCCTACACAGTATAAGAAGAAAATAAAAATAGTAGGCACAAATAAAGTTATATTCTATTAAATATCTTAGATTAGTCTGTATTGCGAATTGAGGTTATTTATTTATTTACTTTTCTTATTATGTACGCACCTGTTATTGCAGTTCTGTCCATCTTTGTTGTTTCTTATGACCAAACGTGTACTTACAAATCGATACACAACCATTTATTTTTATCAGTATTTTCTTTTGAATAGTTATGAGAAATTGCTTGTTATAAGGCTGTCATATATCAAGTCATCTTGACTCTGATGTTAGGGTTCAAGTCAAAATTACGCCGATTTCCGGCGAACAGGAGACACTGAGTATGAGCATAGGAACACTATTAAAGGCTATATTTTCGGTTTAGAGTAAACGAGTACTTTAGGTTCGCTTTTCAAGTAGCGCTTCGCGACCAATGAATAGGAAAATGAGGGCATGATTTCGAAAAGACGCATAATGAACGTCGTAGGAAACAACACGGGAAAATTAATTGAGTGATGACCGACCGAGTGTATCGTCCAATTAGGAAACCCGACGTCTTTCGACGGGTCAGTATATTGCATCAGCTTGTCCACATTGCGGGTTTGACTCGCACGGGAGCATGAGCCCACCGGTCGAAATTCAAACTGAAACGCATAGTTTCTTAAGTTGTTACTCGTGCACCTCTGTCGCACAGCTTACGGTCTTCGGAATTAGCCACTTTGGTAAAACTTGAACCACATAGTACGCGAGCAGTGATAGCAACTCACAAATTCCAGATTCCAAGTTTCAGAAGACCTTTCAAAAAACGGTGTGTTTATGTAGCACATGCGCTAATCGAGGATATCAGTGAGCATTTGGGCGTAATGCTCGCGCGTGCACGCGCTGCCAGCGCGGGAGCAAGTGCGAGCGCCTATTTGCGAGGATTAAATGATTGTCACTAGCTCCGTTAACAGGGAGGCAATCACCGGGATGACTCCAAGGACTGACTGTGGGCGCCCGAAACCCACCCCAAAAGCACGGACACTTTAGTGGTGGTCCCTAAGGTTTATGAGCCAACAAACGCTGGTTGCCGTCCGAAGTCAGAGTCGAGAGTTGATGAACAAACAAAATATATTCTCAGATAAGGCAACACAAACAACTAGCAAATATGCACACTTGGCAGTTATCAAATACGATACAACTCACAAAGTACACCGATACATACAGAGACCACGCGCAGAAACAACGAGAAAAGTGCGGGATTGGGCTACTTGGTAATCCATTATTAAACTTCTTAGCGCAAAAATTCTCAGATAACGAACACAGTAGACAAAGATCAGCTCGTCCTCGTCTCTTGTGCTCGTTGTGTGAAAATGTTTGCGCTGAGAAGTTTAATAACGAACAACAGCTTGCGCTAAAAAGCATTCTCATGCATTAACCATCTAAGAAAACTTGGAGACTGGAATGTCCGTCAAACGTATTCAGTCCCAAGTTTCTTGGAAGCAAGAGTGAATGCTTCACTGCCACGATAAACTCACGCAAAGTCCAGCGCCGGTAAGTCCTGCTGCGTCCAAGGTTTCTCTTCCAGAAAATGCCCCCGAAAAGTTTCCCACTCTTCAACACTTGAACTCAAACTGACCGCACTTCAAGGACAAAAACTTTTTCGGCGGCATCACCAGCGGCCACTCACGGGCTGCCACAGCCCGACACGCCTTCGTCCACTGGCGGTGCCACACGCTGACCTTATCACCTGACTTACCTACCACCGCCTCTGGCTTTTACCTGCTGGTTTATGGAAGTTTCCAGGCATTTCTTCGGCTCGCAACACAGCCAAAGCTGTGGGAAAGACGGAGATTTTCTCGTAGCTTCCGCGCCCCGCGACTCCTCGTTGCAGTGCCACGCCCCTTTCCTTCCAGATGTTTCGGAAGATGGCTATGTGTTAGATCAGAGAAGATAGCCGGTAGCCGGTTTGAGGGGGAGTGGAGGTGCACGCGTGGTGTCCTCTATGCTCGCTTCTTCATTGCGCCAGCTTCTGTCACGTTTGATCGGCGTCTGCTTTTCATGTACCCGTTTGAAACCGGGAGCGCATGCTTTTTTGGGCGCTCGTTTGTGCCAATGACCTGAAAGAGATAGAAGGAAAGAACAGTAGAGGGAGGACCAGAGAGAATGAATGCATAATAAGGATGTATAAGTTGATTAAGCGCCACAACACAGGTACCTAATTTTTTTTCGCTGCAGCACATTGTGCTTGTATGCTATTGGGAATTTCTCTGGTACATATTACTACCTAATTACCTTCTTTATTACCAACATATAACATGCCTGCAAAGCAATTAAAAAAGAGTATTTTCCTAACTATAGTTCAGGCAGAATGGAGAGGAGAAGGAAGATCTTGGTTCATGAAAACAAGATCCCTGCGAGGCATGCAGGAAAGTACACCAACCTTACACGGATGATAAGTATTAGTTTCGTAATATCGTGTCTACGCTATGACACTTCTGTTTTGCTGAAATCACAATGGTTTCTAAATTTCAGTAAGTGGTGGCTTACAGTAATCAAACAGTACTTTGGTGATACTTTATGAGAAGCTGCTGCATGTGTTTTGTGGTCAGTCTGTCTGAGGCTGCCAACGAAGAGACATTCCTGTTCACTTTACCTATGAAGGCGAAAGCTTTAGACGCTTCATCAAATGCTATAAATGACCGTCGGTGTCGGCGGCCTTCTCGTCAGCACGAGTGATGCAAAAGATCAGCATAAACTTACCCAATGACATCATCATGAGATTACATTATGGGATTATGGCGTCATCAACCCGTCGCGATATCGTCACATGACGCCATAACATCAGATTTTCGCTTGTTCGAAGGTGGACCTATTCCCGAAACTGCCGAACCACGTAAGACGCAGAAAGCTTTCGATAGACGCCTCTTCTGTAACATACTATGCAAAAATAAAGATGGATTGATTAATTGATAACCCCTCCGTCCAGAGCAGCGCAAAGGAATGTGAGGTCAGGGGTGCAGAAAGCTTTCGGTGGGCAGAATTAACACAATCTACAGAGCAGATCGAAGAAGATCATGAAGGAGAAGATGAAGATTATGATGAATATGATGAAAAATAGGATGACGAAGAAGATCTAAACTTTCATCCACGAGTGTTCTTGTTCACTTTTCACAATATACCAAGCAAAGCCAGTCACGTGGCCCAGAGCACTTGTTCCTTCGTAAGTGTCCGACGTAGACGGTTCAGTCACAGCACGCACTGCAAAAACACATGCACAGGGTGACCGCTTCGCCCCCCCCCACACATTCCTCAACCTGGTCGCACTCGAGCCTTAACATGCAAAGCTGCTTGCTAACGCTGTAAGGCTGAAATGGCAAAAAGTCTGACACTGCAGCTCCGCGTCATCATCTACTTGACGCCAACGACACCTGGCGGTGAACAAATTCATTGGCCTCCAGTGTCAAATGTGGCAATGCAAAATTTAACGGAAATAACGCGCCCGTCAACCCAATACGGTAAATACTCGGAGCGTAGATAGCCGTAGCTGCTCGTCTACCTGCAGCTGTCATCAATGCCATAAGACAGCGTACTCAGTTTAACACTTTCCTTGAGTCCTATCACTGCCATGGCGGTGATGCACCGCGAGTCTGTGTTTGGCGCACCGGCTCTCTACCGGATTCGAACACAGCCGAACAGCTTAAAACGCGTCTTTCGTTGGGTGCCGGTACTATGATATTCTCACTTGGCAGCTCAACCGATTGAGCAACGGCAATGCACCAGCAATGCACCGGCGACCCCCTACACGGAGATTCGATGGCAAGTTCCCCGCCAACAACTGCCACCGCAGCAAAAGATTCCTAGCCGCCCCCGCCCAGCTGCCATTCTTCTCCGCACAGTAATTGCTTATTGTCCGAGTTGAACGAGCCACATTTGACGGGTTCTGATACCGCAACATCCTCCCCGAAAGACTGGACAGACTCCACCGCGGCATTTGGACCGACCACGCACGTCGTCTCCTGACCGGCGTCTTGGGACTCTGCCACGGGTCTTAATTGAACTACCTGGACGCTTGGTGACGATGCCGTGATCTTCAGCCCGTCGTCGCAAATCCTATGTGTAGCGGACACGTGAGTGGCCCTACTCCTTGCAATTTTGTCCTCAAGTCAGCATCCTGAGGTTGCTTAGGAGAGTCAGTATCGCACTGACATTCCTTATTCGATCGGAGGCCACCCTCAGCTGCGTCGTTAACCTCCATGACCTGTGTTGGGATCAAATCCCGGCTGTGGCGGCTGCTGTTTCGATGAAGGCGGAAATGTTGTAGGCCCGTGTACTCAGATTTGGGTGCACATTAAAGAACCCCAGGTGGTCAAAATTTCCGGAGCCCTCCACTACGGCATCTCCCTAATCATATGGTGGTTTTGGGACGTTAAAACCCACATGTCAATTAATAAAGTTCGTTGCTAAAAAAAGTGTGCACTTCCCGCCTTGAAGAGGCTGTGTGTGGTCTTGCGAAGCAATCGTGCGCACTTAAAGCATGCCTTTTATGTACGATGCGTTTCAGCAAGTCATGCAGATTTATTCCATACCACAATCTCGCGCTGTTCTGCTTCATGTTTTGGGATGAACCAACTGCAAACGAAAGCTCAATTCTGCGTACGACCTTGGGTTCAGAAGCAACTGGCTGTGGTCATAAATCACTGCGATACGACCGCAGCACCAGAATGACAAAGTATCAAGCCTCTATTGAAGCGAGGGGTGATAGATGGTGGGTTGCTGTATGAAGTCCCCACGTGAACATGTTTCCTAATGCACGACAGTGAACAAAGTTCATGTCCACAAGTGAATTCAATGAACGAGGTCAACACGCATGCGCGTAAGCCATCTGTCCTCGGGCAGTGTATGAATGGACTGCAAGTTCGCAGTAAAAGTGGCACTGATGTTTATCCGCTCCTTTTTAAAGGATGTTTTTCATAAGGATTGAAACATGCTATGCACTGAAGGCTAAGTAGTACTTTATAATCTTAATACTCTTTCGGCATACTATAGTTTACAGAACATTGTGTTGGTAAGCAAGTTTCTGAAAATGATTGCTACTTTAAAAGCAGCATGATAGAAGAGAACCTTGTATGTTCTTCTATATAGCAATGAAACATTCTTAAACACAGTGGTTCAGTGTAGCCAACGTTACGAGAAGTGGTCTTGTCTGATTAAAACTTATTGACACAGGCTTGTTTATGAACTAGTAACTGTGACTTGCATGTGAAATATAGGTAAAATATGACCGCTTGTCTAAACCTGGCCTACAGCACCACCACGTGTTAAAATTCTTTTTATCTTCACTTGCTTACAATTTCCCCTGAACTTTTCCCGGACGAAACCGAGAGGCAGTGACTCTATAGGCGAGGGCCGACAACCTCTACAACGACCACCATCACCGCAACAACAACAACAACTCCAAAAATAGCGAGTTTGCAGGGTAAAGGCCTTCCGGCCTTCATTTAATTGAAGGCAACTGCTCCTTTCTCCGTGTGAACACGAGTGGTTTGGGTCTAGTTGCTGTTTATCTCTGTTCTTGCGACAATTACTGTCATTTCTTTTCATTTTTAACTGTTCTGCATGAGCCTTAACAAAATTTGGCTCAGCACACGACACTGGGAAAATTATAACGGCCTCGCAGCGTTCTCATCATTCGGCGTTTTGTCTCCCATGTTTGCAGCCGTCGCCTTCTCAAAGTGTGTCACTTTGAGAAGGCAGTAAATTCTGCAATATTATCAGGCAAAAAAAAAAACAGTATCACAAATATCAGTCGATAGAAACATGGTACAAAATCTGGGAGACATTGCCCGGCATTTTTTTCCAAAATACGTCCAAATTGAACTATGTATGTAACGCAACAGCATATTTTTATGCTGGAGCACTTTTTATTTTTTATGATGATGTGTTATCTATGCTGCTAAATTTGAAAACCAAACCATTACGTGGTCCTGATAATATACCAAACGTATTCATACAATGACGCTCGAGCCTCCAAGGTTGGCTTGATGGTCCCTACGCGGGATTATACAGGTGAGACGGGGTCTCCCCTGCATCTTCTTTGGACCAAAATAAAGTTTTAATCATCATCATATGCTTTATTTGTTGCAGAATTTTTGGTTAATAATTTTCTGTGTTATCTTTGCAACTGCCAGGTGACTGTAGGACAACCAGAACAGTGCCTATCTTTAAAAAGGGAGATCCCTCAACCGTAGGAAATTCTTGTCCTGTTTCACTAATTGCTCAACGTTGCGAACTTATCGAACACATTACAGCTACTAGTATATACACCTTCTTGCAAGACCTCTTCATTTTGAACAAATTTCAACATAGCTTTCGTAAAGAATTATTAACCGTAATTCCACTCGTAGCAATGTTTTATTCCCTTGCATTAACTCTCAACAGACAGAGTAAAATATACGTGCTCTTCTTACACACAGAGAGAGAGAGAGAAAGATAAAGGAAAGGCAGAGAGGTTAACTAGAAGAGGACTCCGGTTTGCTTGTTTGTGCTTGGGAAGGGGAAAAGAGGGGCGTTAAAGAATGAAACAGAAATAGAAGGGTTTGTGAAAGTAGGGAAAAACAGGTAGTGACTGGAAACAGTCCCAGCTGGTCACTAAGTATGGGTGCTTGCAGGAGCCCCAGCGACGCCTTCAGAGCAGCTCGTGATGCAGACCGGGTATTAGGGCCCCAGGATTTCGTTGTCTCTCAGGGGGCGGTTGTCCTGCTGTCCTAAGGAGGCTGAGAGGGTCGCTTTTGCACAACTAAAGCAGGTGCAGTCAAACAGAGAAGCTGTGCGACTGTTTGGCTGCATCCGCTTATTTCACATAACGGGCTGTCAGTCATTCCAACAAGAAATAAATAGGCATTTGATAACGCCACTCCAAGCCATGTGCACAAACGGGCCAGCAAGGTAGTGTCACGTGCGTGATAGGCTGAGTGGGAGACGTAGCTGGAGGTGAGGGTCCAAAGTACGAAGTCGTGCTCCCGTGAAAGTCAATGAATGCTATGAGTATGGCATTCATCGACAGACTTTTTAAGTAGTCATATTTTCGAAGAACAATTAGCGAATAAAATTGTCTTACCAAAACATGTGATGAAACTCAAAATTGACATTGTTCACCTTCATTGCTGTTGTGTCACTGGTGCTTCTTCTGTATTTGTATTAAACCACCCATCAAGCACTACGAGTGCGAATTATTGAATAAAAAAACTTAAAAAACAGGTAATAAAATGAATAAATGAATAAACAAAATACAGCCCCATATTTGGCTGCAATGAGAAAACTCACCTCACTAAGCAGCAGACATACGCAGCTCCCTCCTGGCCTATTTGTTAATAGAACAAATATTAAAACGGAACTATAAGCAGTCAGTAAAATATCGAGGAAGACCATCGATGCAGACAAGTCCTTTCAAAAAGATTATCTACCGAGGTTAGATTTGCGCGCAAAAGCTTAGAAAAACGTAAGTAACTACGCGCATCTTCAAGTTGTTGGAACCGGGTATCTCATGTAGTGCCTACTGGAATGAGATCTGCCTGTTAGAACGAAATTTCGACTAGTATTTAAGAAGCAACGACCCGTTCTCCACATAGCACTCAACAAATTCGGAATCGGAGGAACGTTAATCTGTAATGAATTCTGACAGAAGTCAAGAGAGGGCTCGCCATGTAAGCCACAAATACCGAGAAACAAGAGAACATTGTGAAATATGTTTTACTCTCTTTTTTATTTTTCAGCGTACGTTGTCTTGATAATTCTCTCCTCACACTTCACAAGTTGAGCACTGGAAGTGAAGGCGCGGTGAGTGTAGCGCAGGCGAATGATTATGCGTGAAATATATTCAATCACAAAAGAAAGAATACGCGTGCGCTCGCGTGTGCGTACATTTTTGAAAGTGACGACTGCACTCCATGCTGTCGCCTTGTTCCTGGGCTCGACTTTAATTACCTGTCACCCGGATATCACTGTCAATTTTCAGTTATAAAGTACTGCGTGGATTTTTGTGTAGCTTCTGCAGGTCTTTTTTTCAACTTCTATTTCTTTTATTCACCGCTGTTCCTATCCTTCTGTGATGGTAAATCTTCGTTGCGTGTTTCCCAGCTCTTGGTGGGCAAAAAACAAACTAACAAAAACAGGAAAGTTGTGCTTATTTTTGAAGTCAATTAAGAAACGACTTTTTGCTCTTTTAGTTTATTAGCAGCATTGGAGACCTTTGTATTGATTGATCCCCACTAGCTCCCATTACCCTTAATTAAAGGCCTGTTAAATGTATGCGTCTGCGTAAACTACTAAAAACTAAGTTGCGTTTCATGTTGGCACCTCTTCGCGTATCTGCTTCATATTTTTGTTCCTAACAACACACCGTGGGGGTTTAGTGAATATGGTTCTTATCTGCTGACTCGAAACTTGGGGAATCAAATGCCGGTGGCTGTCCAACATTTAGATGAAAGCAAAATGCTACAGGCCTCCGGGCTTACGTTTAGGTGCAGGATAGTGTTCACACGTGACCGAAATTTCCGTAGCCCTCTGCTACGGCATGTCTCATAGTCATACCATGATTTCAGGACGTAAAACATCGGCGATTAATTGTTATTATCACCCGCCTTTTTTAGTGGAATAATGCAAGCGATAAGACATATCTGGAAGCCATGCGACAGCTTAATGAATTGCACTTTTTGTGCGATACCATGATATTGTTGCCCGCTATAGAACAGCTTAAGTACCACTTCTGACACTACGTTATGGTGCGTCGGAACCATCGCAACTTGAACGATTTCTGCAGAGGAGTGTTCCTCCCTCCTTTCGTCAGCAGTCTCCTAGATTCTGAGTGGCTAATGGCTGGTACGCAGCCGATTACCAGAATAAATGGCATGGGACCACCTCAGTTTGTTCGCACGGTATACAATGTCCTTTTTTACTGTTTTTGTTACTTCGTTAATTGCACTTCATGGAACTATGAAGGCCAATCGTTCAACAAGAGATATGCACTCGGTAAACTCTACCATCTACATGTGAAGACAAATGTATGGAAAGTAGTGTTTTTTTTTTTAGCTTCGCGCAGACAGTAGCACGTGTCTCAGCTGTTGGCCTCCTTCGAGCCAGTACAGTTCGAATCGGTAATTACCGTTTCTTTATATATTGTGGCTCGTGGTGCTCACACCATAAATTATCGCAGATTCCTGTACACTTGTTTGTACAAACGGCTGTCAGCGCCAGCAGACGCCTTCTACACTTCTACTTTTTGTTAATCGCGACGAAGTCGTCGTGGGTAAGAAAGCAGCTGAGGGGTCACATTTTCTCGCGTTAATCTTACAATAGCAAAAACAAAGACTCGCAGGTGCACTGCTATTCTTAAGACATAAGGCATAGGAACCTAAATAAACACGAAATTTGACAATCCGTGTTGGCGTCCAGCGTCAGGAACGTCGGTAGCGTCAGCGTCTTGCGTCTTCAAAGACGAATGATCTAAAAATCACCATCACGTGATGACGTCCTTATATGACATCACGATGACGCCAAAAATGCCAAAAGTGTTGACCTTATTATGAAATCGCTGTAACGTCAGTCGCAGTAGCGGCACAGCAATGTCATAGTGACCATGTTAAGCGACATCACGTAATCGTCACGTAATCATCACATAAAATCGTAGCTTGGTTCACAACATGAAGGAAGAAGAACTGCTGCTGCTACTACGTTTTTCAAGCGTTCGATGTGCTCGGCACATTCAACGCAATGTTGACGCGCGCAATTAGCTGCATTAAAGCTCCTTGCCTGATTGGGGCTTCTGCTTGAAGCGTACGAGTCGCCTTCACTTGTAAAACGGCTAAGAGTGAAAACTTCGCAAAAACTGTCTTGCCTTTGCGTGCAGCAATATATAGAACATGAGTACAAATTATATGATATTGACGCGTGTGTACTGGTGGACCAAAACGACGATAAGGGAATTTGGCGGACACCAGGTAGTGGAGCTCTGGCTGATCGAAGATAAAGAAGGTGATCTTGCTGTTCGGCTGCTTAGAGTCGCTGTGTCAACGTTTATCTGCCTTAGGTTCGCGCTGTACCGCGACACTGGTGGAAGTGCTGGGGCGCAACCCTACCTAATGCTCCATACCCCCACTGGGAGCCGTTCATCTAGCTCGGACGCATTGTCACCCATTGCAACTCCCGTGCACCGGTTCAGTCGGCGGCTGATAGGCCTCGCTCCAGAGTTCACTCCTTCCACGGAACCTCGCAAGTGCCGATTACCTCTCCAAATGGCCAACGCCAATCCGCAACCGCCGCCCCAAGGCCCCCCGCCAACACAGCCTTCAAAGGTAACCACCTTTTAACCACTGGTTCCCGATCACTTCAGTGGCGGTGCCCATGAAGACGTGGATGACTGGCTTGAGCACTATGAGTGTGTCGCCAAGATTAATCTGTGGCCTGAACAAGAAAAGCTCTAACGCGCCTATTTCTACCTTGACGGCGGTGCGAAAATTTGGTACGAGAACAGAGAAGCCAGTCTGTTAACTTGGGGCGACTTCCGACAACAGCTTGTCGATACCGATACGTTCACCAATGCCGATCGACGCGACCATGCGCAGCAGCTGCTGGAGCTACGGGTTCAAAAACCCAATGAAAGCGTTACTATGTTTGCTGAAGATATGACTCGTCTTTTTCGTCGAGCTGACCTGAACATGAGTGAAGATAGGAAGTTGAGCTACCTCATGCGTGGCGTCAAAGAGCAACTTTTCGCCGGGCTACTGCGCCACCCTTTAAGTACCGTAGTTGACTTTATCAAGGGGGCTACGGCTATCGAGCGGGCCCTCCATCAACAATGCAAGCAGTATCATCGAATGTCTAGCAGCGCCCCAATCAATGCTGCCGCCATACCTGAGGATTAAAGCGCCCTGCGAGACCTCATTAGGGAGGTAGTTTACGAAGAACTGCAAAAGATCCGGAATCTAGTTGCTCAAACCCCCGTTGCGTCCGTCGCTGAACTGGTACGCGACGAAATCCGCCACGCATTTTCTACCGCTGGTCCTGGTGACGAGCACCGTCCCATGAGCTATGCCGATGCTCTGCGACGTTCACCATCTGGTACATCGCCGCCATATCACCCAGTGCCGATGGCGCCTTGGTCCCCGCCGCAAGAGCAGACCCTGAGCCGACCGCCAAGCCAACCGATGTACCACCAGGCGTCCACAGCAGCACCATGGACATCGTCGCAAGAAGGGAGGCTCAGACGTCCACCGCTCCGAAGAACAGACGCATGGCGCACAATCGATCGACGTCCACTATGCTTTAACTGCGGAGGTGCAGGTCATATTGCCCGTCATTGCTGGCACCGCAGTGATTCGCTCCGCCCTCTACGAACATGGTCTGACGATCGACGTGCGAACGAAGAATACATAACACGCCGGGAGGACGCCTCTTTCCATGGAGCCCGTTCTCACTTTTACGAATACCGTACTTCTGACGAGGAGGCAATACCTACCCGCCATTCAGGTTTGGGACGTCAATCCCGCTCTCCTTCTCCCGCTCATTCACCTTCGTCACACCGACGTACCTCCGCGGACCTTAACGCAAGAAGGTCACTCATCCCGCGCCGGGGAAACTGAGGGTGGCGACCTCCGGGGGTAAGGTTGCAGGCCATGAAGATGACGACGAAAAGCCCCCATTACACGACGCTGTAAATCCGACAAGACGTGAGAGCGACGACATTGTGACCGCCGACCTGAGTGTTTTTCTTGACGGCCAGAAAGTAACAGGCTTAGTCGACACCGGTGCCGACTTTTCAATTATCAGTCAGGACCTCGCCATCCGCCTCAAGAAAGTGAAGACGCCGTGGACAGGCCCTCAAATAGGGACGGCAGGTGGTCAGTTATTGATGCCCTCTGGGAGATGCACAGCGAGAATTGACATAGGAGGTTCTTCTTTCGTTGCGTCGTTCGTCGTTCTCGCCGCATGCTGCAAGGATCTAATTATTGGTAAGGACTTCTTACGAGAGTACGGCGCCGTCATCAATATCCCAGACAGTTTGATTACATTCCGCAACAGTTTGGGCGCACCTGATTGTACACAGGCATGACCAAACCAATTGCGTCTAACTGATGACGATGTGGGTCATGCACGCTTGTTTCTGTGGCAGCCGCTGTCCAGTTTGACGGCGAAGGAGTAGCAGACCGAATTACCTCGCTCCTCCCCACACACGGCGTTTCCGTCGCAAGAGGTATCGTCAGTGTCGCCGCTGGACGCACGGACTTGCTTCTGACAAATTTCAGTGATGAGCGCCGGCACCTTCCAAAAGGCATGGCCGTCGCTTACTTCGACGATATCACAGACGCAGAAAGCTGCTTGGCAGTAGTCGACGAGGCGCCAAAACTTGATTCAACACCAGTTCTCGACGTTAGCACTACTTTGCCTAAGAACGAGCGAAAGAGGCTTCTTGAGCTACTGGCCGAATTCAAAGACTGCTTTTCGACAACATAAAGAGTGTGCCGCACGCCTCTAACCAAGCATCGGATAATTACCGAGGACATGGCAAGACCAATTCACCAAAACCCCTATCGCGTGGCTGCAAAGGAACGCGAAGTGATACAAGAGCAAGTCGACAAAATGCTAGAAGTTGACGTCATTCAGCCCTCAAAAAGCCCCTGGGCGTCACCTGTAGTCCTCGTTAAAAAAAAAGACGGCAGCCTGCGCTTCTGTGTAGATTACCGAAAATTCAATCAGGTGACAAAGAGAGATGTGTATCTATTTCCTCGTATAGATGACTCTCTCGACAGACTTCGACCTGCTCGTTAATTTTCATTGATGGACTTAAGGAGTGGGTATTGGCAAATCGAGGTAGACCCAAGAGACCTCAAGAAGACTGCTTTTGTGACATCAGATGGCTTATATGAATTTAAAGTCTTGCCCTTTGGTTTATGCTCAGCGCCTGCTACATTTCAAAGACTTATGGATACCGTACTTTCTGGGTTGAAGTGGAAAACCTGCTTGGTCTACATTGATGATGTCGTATAGTTTTCGCCGCAACATTTGACCAGCACCTTAAAAGACGTGAGGCCGTTTTACAAGCCATACGGTCTGCGGGCTTGACGTTGAAGCCTGAAAAGTGCGACTTCTGCTATGAAGAGCTGCAATTTCTTGGCCACGTTGTCGGGCACGCAGGCATTCGTCCTGATCCTGAAAAGATCGCAGCTGTTGCACAGTTCCCGGTGCGGACTGATAAAAAGGCTGTCCGACGATTCCTCGGACTATGTGCGTATTATAGGCGATTCATCGCAGACTTTGCACGCATCGCATCACCGTAACCCGCCTCACGAGAGAAGACGTTGCTTTCCAATGGAGCAACGAAGAGGAAGCTGCTTTTAAGAACCTCCGCCAGCGACTACAGACACCTCCAGTGCTTGCCCACTTTGATGAGAAAGCCCCAACGATGCTACACACTGATGCCTGCAATATTGGTTTGGGAGCTGTGCTTGTGCAGCTGCAAGAGGGCGCAGAAAGAGTAATCGCCTATGCAAGCCGAACACTAACACGCGCCGAAACTAATTACTCCACGACTGAGAAGGAATGCCTCGCCGTGGTATGGGCGGTCACGAAATTTCGCTCGGATTTATACGGCCGCCCTTTCAAAGTCATCAGCGACCACCATTCACTGTGTTGGTTGACAAATCTTAAAGATACTACCGGGAGATTAGCGCATTGGAGTCTCAGGCTGCAGGAGTACGACATGACTGTCGTACACAAGTCAGGGAACCGCCACATGGACGCCGACTGTCTATCCCACTCACCCATTGAATCGGCAACTCTATCCGATGAGGAGGAAACAGCATTTCTCGGTGTGCTTGACTCAACCGCTATTGCACAGCAACAACGTGGCGAGCCTGAGTTACTTGCCCTAATTAATTACCTGGAGGGACGATCTCAGAAGGCACAAACTGTTTTCGTAAGAGCGCTGTCATCATTTTGCTTACGGGGCGGAGTACTATACAAAAGAAACTTCTCTTCGACAAGATCTGCGTATTTGCTCGTCATCCCAGCAGCCCTTCGCTCCGAAGTACTCGAAGCATGCCACAACGAGGTGACTTCAGGCCACTTAGGTTACACAAGAACGTTGGCCAGAGTACGGCAGCGCTTCTTCTGGCCAAGACTGACCATAGCCGTAAAACACTGTGTTCGTACTTGCCTCGACTCCCAGCGACGGAAGTCACCGCCGACTAAACCTGCTGGCCTCCTGCAGCCCATGCAGGTCCCAAGAACACCATTCGACCAGATTGGCATGGATATTTTAGGCCCACATCTTACTTCTGCTGCTGGGTACCGCTGGGTTATTGTCGCGACTGATTACCTTACCCGTTATGCTGAAACAAAGGCTATCCAGAGATGTACAGCAGCGAAGGTGGCACAATTTTTCATCGAGAACGTTGTCCTGCGGCATGGTGCACCAAGCATCGTAATCACAGACAGAGGAACCGCATTTACGGCAGCTACTCTGGAACAAGTCCTCATGCTGAGTGGAACAACCCATCGTAAGACCACCGCCTACCACCCGCAAACGAACGGGCGTACAGAGCGTCTGAACAAAACAATTGAAGAGATGCTTTCAATGTACTGTAGCGAAACGTCGGGGTTGTTGAAAGTTAGGCGCATCGGAAGACCAGGGAGACGAATAAGTGTGGGTGAAACTCCGCGGAGGCAGTCGATGAGAAGTCAACACGATGATTTCGGGGAGCACTCATGGGGGGTTTATTTAGCTAACGCAACTTCAATTTACAAAATGCACTAGGTCACAAAGACAAAACATAGAAAATGGTGGCATACCCCTCGGCTGGCATGACTGGTCTCCGGTGGTGAGATGCGTTGTTGACCCCGACTCCGCTCTCCTCAAAAAGAGCCCGAGTAGCTGCTTAAATAGGGTTTTTTTTAGCGTCCCCGGTTGCGTGGACCAATCAGGCAAGCCGAGTATAATCAAATCAACATAAGTGTTCGTGGTTGCCTGAAGCCTGCCTCGCGACAAAATCAGTTCACTTTCTGTACACACCACTTTCCGGCAAGCAGAGGCGACGCGCACACATAATCTCAATTTTTGGCCTCTGGTCGTCCCGCGAAGTACCCCCGCTGTGTGCCTGCAGTCGTTTGCGCACAGGGCGCGAAGGAAACGAATCTTGCCTCGTGACAAAACTGCCGCAGCTTCTGGAAACGGTTGCATTCTCTGAAACGGCCTTGACGAGCTAACAAGCGCTCAAATTTCGGCCCCCTTTTGCCGCGGAGGACCGAAATTGTGGCTCGCTCGTTTGAAGTGTGGGGGGCATGGGGGGCACAGTGGTTAGAAGAAGGAGAAAGGCACCTAATTTCTGCAGTCTGGTCCAAAGCACGGCGTGGTGCCTGCTTTGGCGCGAAGCGCACACTGATCGACCAGACGCGGCCATTTCTGTTCAGACTCATTCTTCCTCAAGGCACACTCCCCGAGACAAGTTAAACGGCGCCGCTAAAAAGGGCATCTGGCAAAGAACAAACCCCAGCTGTAGCTGAAAAAGAACAAAGTTTTCCGCGAGACATTGCCCTCGCGACAGTACGTAGACGCCGAACACAAAAGTTGGGATGAGATCTTTCCATATATGACGTTTCCATACAACACTGCCAAGCAAGAAACAACCCGGATGACCCCATTCAGCCTAACTCACGGAAGGAAAGTACGAACCATGTTAGATGCGATGCTAGCGCACGAATGCGACCACATCGAACCGGACGCCGAGATGTTTACAGAACGAGCGGAAGAAGCAAGGCAACTAGCATGCCTGCCAATCCAGCAACAACAAGAGTACGACGCGAGCCGCTACAATTCTCGCCGCAGAACAGTCGTTTACCAGACCGGCGACAGAGTATGGGTTTGTACGCCCATACGGACACGAGGACTCTCTGAAAAGCTCCTAAGGAGATACTTTGGGCTATATCTAGTACTGCGACGACTGAGTGATGATGCTTACGAAGTCGTCCCCGACAGTTCACGTAGTACGAGGCTTCGCCAGCACCGTCCCGAACTAGTTCACGTTGTGCGCATGAAGCCTTATGAAAGGTAGTGACTGCGCAAGACACTTCTTAAAGAACAAACAAAAAAACTGCACTACTGGTTTAGTATCGGGGCGATGCTCATTAAGAGGAAGGCAAATGACGCGTGTGTACTGGTGGACCAAAACGACGATAAGGGGATTTGGCGGACACCAGGTAGTGGAGCTCTGGCTGATCGAAGATAAAGAAGGTGATCTTGCTATTCGGCTGCTGAGAGTCGCTTTGTCAACGTTTATCTGCCTTTGGTTCGCGCTGTACCGCGACAATATGATATGTGGGGTTTAACGTCCCAAAACTATCATATGATAATGAGAGACGCCGTAGTGGAAGGCTCGGGAAATTTTGACCACCTGGGGTTCTTTAACATGCACCCAAATCTGAGCACACGGGCCGACAACATTTCCGCCTCCATTAGAAATGCGGCCGCCGCAGCCGGGACTCAATCCCGCGATCTGCGGGTCAGCAGCCGAGTGCCTTAGCCACTAGACAACCACGGTGGGCCATGAGCACAAATCCTATTGCACGTCTTCCTTGCTTGGAAAGGAGAAAACAAGTGTGCGTTTCGGGAGCAGTAGCCGGATAACACGCTGGAAACTTAATTAGCTTGAAAAAATAACAAGGGCAAAGTGCACTGCTTATTTCTCTTCCGTCAGAATTTTGAGTTCACCTCTATGCACGACAAGAGACGCAGCTATACGTTGGCCTCGCGATTATCAGCCCATACGCGCTCCACGTCGATACGCTTTACGTATAAATATGCGCAAACAAGTGCGGACTGTGCGGACTGAGCCTCGCTGAGCCTCTAACATGGCGGTATGCACATGACGGCCGCCAGATGGCAGCAATTCTGCATAAGGTCTATAGCGTGGAAGCCCTGTGCCTGCATTTCGGACAACCTCTGCGCGTTTGTGCGTATTCGTTGTCCAATTCATCAGACATTTTGCAAAGGGCAGGGTAAGGTTTAAACTAAACTATGGTGAAAGTCTGTCTGAGTCGCGTGTAACGGTATATTACAAAATACAGAATATACAAAATGCCTCAAAGCTTGGTCGTTTATTATTGTTGTACTTTTTTTTCTTCGTTGTGCGCCGATCAACTGCACGTAGTGCGGAGGGGGTAATATTTGGGGCCAGTTTATAACGTTGTTTTGTTATCTTTGCCTCCCAATGCGTCTCAGTGAATTCTGCTTAGGAGAGGCCCCTCTGCTTCGTCGCTTACGGCGAGAATGGCATTGACGAAATCCTATTTCTTTCGCACTGAAATAGTGGATATCGCTCCTTGCAATATTTGCCATCGTGACGAGATGTTACAAAATATCCTCAGCCACTGCCTGGTATATATTGTTCAGAAACTGCCTAGGGCGTTCGTTATAGCGTACGCTGACGACAGAAATGTATGTTGAAACTATTCTTGCATGTCGCCGACAAAAGACATTACAGTTGAAGGTAACGAGGGCACTACTTTCTTATTGGAAGAAAAACTCAAGAGTGACTCAAGAGTGGCGGATCACTCAAAAGTGATGGATCGCGACTGACTGTGCGTGCGTGCGTGCGCGCGCGCGCGCGTGTGTGTGTGTGTGTGTTTTATGTGCTTTCTTTCACTCTTTTTTCATCTTTCAATCTGCCTTGTCACGTTCTCATGTATAGGGTAGCAGACCTGCTGCCCATAAGGGGTCAACCTTCCTGCCTTTCGTTCTCTATTTCTTTTTTCTTCTACTACTACTCAATTCGTGTTACCTGCGCGGAACCTAATTCCCCCTTTGAATTATTTGACAATTCAACGGAAATAGTCCGGCTTGATTAATACACTACGCCTGCCCCAATCAATTATCAATTCCACCGTAGTCCAGAAGAGGTGACGGAAGAGTCATTTGATGGCGGTGTAGAGGAAATTACAGTCAGAATCGTCCCGCACAGCACCTCAGATATTCAGCCGACATTCGCTGCCATGGCCATCGACAGAAGCTGTCTGCGTTGCGCACAACTCTTCCTATACTTACCGATTGTCTTAGTCTGGCCTCTACGGCGTTCAGAAAAAGCCGAAGGCTCATCGTCTGTGTCTGGCATTCGTAATGCGGCCTGGGTATTGCTTGGCCTACTTTACGCTCAATTCGCTCACTCTATCATGGGAATGAGCGTTGTCGGGCTGCATGGTGTCCCTGCTTCCGTTTGTCATTTGGATATTCTAAGCACGTTCATCTTTAGTGATGGCTGCCTTCACGCTTCCAAACTTCCGGTAATCATTATAAACACAAATAATGAGACCGGAGGTTCTTTAGAAGGCTATCGTAGCTAGCATAAAAAAAAATTGTACGGCGTTGCTGACAGTAGTGGGAGCCTTTGGAGAAGAAACGTTTTCAGTGAATGCGAAATCAGATTAGGCTGACATACCCTGCCACACAAACTTCATCAAGCAATACAAATTTTGTTATCAAAAATAAATTACCATATAAATGTGCACAGGCGGACACTTGGGGCCGAGTTTTCTGCGAAGAATGAGCCCTGTACATCACGTGTATATTCCCCATCTGTAAGCGACACTTTAACGCTGCGCGTTTCAGTGGGGATGCTCTGGTTGTCGTGATCGTCCATTCAGAACTCCATTTACGCGCCGCTGCACTGGATAACGAACCAATTACTCTCCCAGAGGGTAGGACAACTCAGGCTCTACGTTTCAGTATAGCAGAGTGGCGCGCCGTCAGCGAGACGCAGTGATTTGGTATTTCTGAATAACCGGCGCGCGCGAGTGAATGCTGGGCAAATACACCGGCTTTCAGGGCTTGATAGCCAGAGCAAGCTTCACTGCATTTCTATCAGCTCGATTCATCTCTATCAGCGCTCTTCAACAGTCGTTTCATCGCCGAGTTGTAACTTGTGCTTTTGTGAGAGATAAAGAAGGAAAGTAATTCATGTATTCAACTTTCTCTTACGACAATGTGGTTACTGATACAATGCTCTTTTCTTTGGAGTCTAGTGCAAAATACAAGGTATACGAATGGAAAGCCACAAAATAAAATATACGCACGCGCGCGCGCGCGCGCGCACGTGTGTGTGTGTGTGTGTGTGTGCGCGTGCGTGCGTGCGTGCGTGCGTGCGTTAACTTTCCCAGAAGCCACAT
Source organism: Rhipicephalus microplus (assembly GCF_043290135.1). NCBI lineage: Eukaryota > Metazoa > Arthropoda > Arachnida > Ixodida > Ixodidae > Rhipicephalus > Rhipicephalus microplus. Next base: position 202,601 of record NW_027464812.1, read on the forward strand.
TCCACGTAACTCGCTCCATTTGCTTTTACTTAAGTCACGTTTGATCAAATCCGCGTGTTATTGCAACGAGCGGCATCTTCAAACTCACGACCGGCCATCTACATATGCGAGTAGATGCATATTTATACCTAGGTGGGTAGTAGTCCACCATTTGTTCGCTCACATATCTGTTGATCTAGCTGACGCAGAACAGTACACAACCGTGCCATTTGCAAGTTATCTTGCGTGAACGGCATATTGCCGAATGTGATTAGCGCGTGTTATTGTAGAAAAAAGCAGTCATATTACCGCAACATGTAGTCTCAGTTCAGGTAGAAGAGATTGTAAAATGTATACTGCTACACACTGTGTCTAAGCACAAAAAGGAAAAAAGCAAAAAAGCAGGTCCAATTAAACTGGTTTTCACAATAAGCTGCAGGAGCTAGCTACCGTATACAGCACAGTTTGAAACGCCATGCTAAAACATCACATCATATTATGGGTGTTACGACGTATTACCACTTCCAAGACCAAATCGACGCTTATCTAATCAGTGAAAGCAAATATCTACAGCACCAAACACAATATTTTGCGTGCTCTCAGAAATATTTTTGAAGTACATTTGACAGAATGCTATTTTCCATTCTTTTGCCTCAATTTTGGCATCTCTTTGGCTGAACCAAACAGTCCATTTCATTTGATGTAATACGAGTATCTAAAGCCAGCATCAGCAGCGCTCTTTGCAACGCCCACTTCAAAGGGAAGAAGACGCACGACACGCATGTGTATGAGCCGTGACAGGAGGCTTTCCGCAAAGCTCATGAAGAGATGTGCACATCCAGAGTGCTTCACTGCAGCAGAAACTCCTGATAGCCACTTTGTATGGATGGTCGTGTCGCTCCTCTCCGCCGTCGGCGCTCGCAACCCTCCCAATCTCTAACCTAATTTAGTGCAAGAGTGAGAGAGAAAACGTTGTTTGGATCGACCTATGCGGGTGTGTGCTATTATTATCATGCATACGGTATCGACGGGAGTATAGCAACAGAGATCGGACACGAACGCGTAGTTCCGCTTTCCTTATTACCGATGTAAACCTGAAAAGTATGGGAAACAGAATAATAGTGATGTGATTAAATAAGCACAGATTTCGATAACGTAATAAACCTGAGGCACGCGAACGGCCTGAAAGGAAGACGATGGGTGTATGTAAATTTGGGAGGTTTCGTTATTTGACACCTCAACGAGATTACACTCACTCACTCACTCACTCACTGAGACAGATAAGCTCATTTCTTACCATCAATAGCTGATAATCTGGCTTCATTCAGCTTCAGTCATTCCTACATCACCACCGAGAATAGCCATATTAGCCTTCCAAATCCGGACAAAGTAATTGTACACAGCGGAGCTGGAAGTCGGAGAGAACGCGTACGGCGAGTTGTGTAAGCTACACATTACCCAAAATATCCTACAAAAAGGTGGAATAAAAAGACATTTTAAAAATCTCGAAACATGTATTAGCGCCCCCGCGATTTCCGCTTCCCTGTTACAAACGTCAGTCTGAAACTTCGCTGTCATTAGGACCCAATAAAAGAAAAATTGTACCAAACTTCACGCAATCAACGTACTTCATTTCCCGATGAGTCCGCTGCAGTGAGTGGCAACTAGCGAATTGAACGTTTCTTTGCCGTCCTGACGTTAGCCTAAAAAAAGCTATCATATTCATACAATGTAATCACAAAATGTGAACCAATGTGGAGATGCTGGAGTAAACTCGGTCTTAGCAGAAACTGTTTGCGACGCCAAAAACGGCCTCATCACAAGTGGCACTTCGTGGCTTGGAAGAAATCTCAATGGTTACAAATGACACTTCATTTCCTCGATTCTTTTTTTAGATGGTGAATCATTATATGTTCCTCTGGCGAACCACTTCCCTTAAAGCAAAATTCGACGCACTATAACGACAAATGTAGGTCGCCTTCTCATTCAAGAAAACGGGGGTTAAAAAAACAACTATGCCAAATAACGACTGCCGCGGGCGATGCTCGTCAAAATAACGAGCGTCTTTGTGAACTTCGTTCCCGAATCGACTCTGGCAATGTTTGAAACCAGAAACTGGGGACCATGTGTGCGTCTCAGCCGGAAACTGGGGTAAAAGCCCGGAGGCACGTGGAATAAATCTAGGCTGCTTCCCACAGCACACCGTAATAAAGGCAGCGCACGTTCAGAAAGGACGTCGGTCTCCCGGTGACTGGGAAAATGTGCAAGTCAGCGATGACAAATCTTGGTGGCTTTGGCTACAGAAAATAACTTGAAAATGAGCGAGTGTGTTTAATTTATTAGATAAATTTCGCGTCATATAATTTTCGACGAGCATCGGGAGCGGTGGCAGATCAATACAAGTAGCACAACAAAAATCTCCAGTCCTTCTCATAAAGACTCTGGCTCAAAAAAAAAAAAACCTGTGTTTCTTGCTGGTCGACTAACATAACCAAAGATCATAAAATTCCTGTTGTTGTGCACGTTTCCGCAGCGTTAATTTTGAGCGTTATCTACACGCACGAATGCGCTAATCTGTTTTTTTCAAGTCAAGTCAAGTCAAGTTTATTTCCAACAACATCAAGTCGGAGGTCCTTAGACGAAAAGATGTCGGAGACATCTCGAGAGAGCCCAAGAACCCTTCAAGAGCAGCAGGCATTTTACAAAAATATCGCGTAATTCACTGTACATGCATAGGCAAAATAAAAGCTTAGTTCTTTTTCCTTTTAGTAAACAAAATAAACACACAATTTCACATGGGTCACAAATCTTGTATGCACATGCGCAAAATAAACAATTTTTATACAAAAGAAGAACACGCGAAAAAACATGATATCATAAGATAGCTAGTGCTATTTGAGCAGTTTCTATATCTGTAGAGCTAGTGCTATTTGAGCAGTTTCTATATCTGAATAATTAACTCTTAACTTTCTTCAATCGAATCTAGCTTGGCCGTGGCCTATGCCTGCAGTGGCAAAAAATTATGAATACTTGAACTTATCAATAAGTGCATCTGAATTCAACAAAGGAGCAGCTCTACTCTGCAAAAAAAGCGTATGGATCTTCTTCTGAGTTTCCAGAAGTCTGTTGTAGAAATCGCACATTCAGGTGTTCCTGTCGCTTTTGCAGCCCCAAAACAAATGTGGAGCACGTTCAGCCTGGTATCAACTCCTTCTAAGACGTCGATGTAGTTGAAAGGTTGAAAATTGGATGTGTATAAGTTGGATGAAATGCATTTACAGAAGAATATTCGCAAGCTGCAGCAATAATGCATATACACAGACAAGGTGGCTGCCAGAACAAAGCGCGTCCTTTTCGCGGAATATAAACTTTTTTTCTCTACATCATCTTTACGCTCGTACGTACTCATAACCTCGATTCCGTCCTGATGGCCGGGCTTTGTTAAGCTGTCAAATAACCACTGATTTCCAAGAAGATTGTGTATAGTCAGGGATGAGCTAACGCTTGCCTCGTCTAGTCTTCAGCTATAGCGACGGTCTCTTGACTCACATTCGGCTACACTTTTGTGTCAATCGTATTGCTGCGTCCCTAATTTTACTCATTCGTTAACAATGGTCGTAATTCTCGGAAATGCGCCAGCTTGCAATGCGGCAGTTGCACTCAGACGCCGAGTCTTCTGCGGAAGCACGCGGCGCTTTCATTACTACGTAAAATCTACTAGTGAAACGCTCGCCTATGGGGGTCTCACTGTTGCCGTTGGCATTACTTTTATTGCTTTTCAATATTCTATTGCTCTTTTTTGCCAGTAAGTTTCAACACACGGCCATTTAATATTGCGGGGCAAAGATATTAAACGGCTATTTCTGTACAGTGTTCGTGGAGTTGACAAAGACTTGTCTTCAAATTTATTTTTGCTATCAAGCATGTCAGAACCAAAACGTGTCACTGGGGCTCCGGCTTTGCTTTGACGCGTAGTAATCCTGCCTTACACTGCTACTACTAATTTGAGACTTCTTGGAGAATCTTTTAAACCGATACTTCGGCTCGTACGAGATTTGTTTGTGTGCCATGTTATCTCCGAAGGCTAGGCGGTCGGTATTGACACTTCTTATTGTTTAAAACACCGTCTGTGTGAGCCTGAGACAGTTCAAGTATTGCGCAAGAAGCCCTATATTTCCTAGTCGTGTGGACTGCACCCTACTAACTTAGAATCAAACAGGACTCTGTGTATTCACCTACACTCAGAAGCGACACACAGAGAGAGCGAGGTAAACTTTATTAACTATTTTTTTCTTCTCAGTCTATGTACACGATAAAGATATCACGAGCCGAGGCTTCAGATGCCAGCGCGAAGCGACGTCTTCATTCTCTCTTGTTGAAGTCGCGCGCTCTCAGAGAGTGCTACAACGGCATCGTATCACGTGACGTCACATGACGTCACGCCATAATGGACCAGTTCATGAAAGTTTGCGATCTGTGACATCGTAGTGATGTCATGCGTTTACGTCACCACTTGATGATTTCTTGCAGCACTAGTATCCGACGCCGCGGGACGGTCAGCACCGATGGGCAGTTTTTTTTTTTTTTCGTTTGGTGAAGCAAATAAGGGTTTTGCCTCCATTATTTGTACAGCATAGTCGTAGTTGTAGTTTCAAAACAATGATAATGCGCCGCCTCTATTATTTGCAGTCAGGCGCTAGCTACGAGGAAGACGATGATCAGTCTGCTTGATAGTCCCGGAAGGACATTGATAACCAGGTGTTTTTGCTAGGCTGAATTGTGCATGCCCTTTTCGAGTACCACTTGGCGCTTCTTTATCTCTTAATAGTTCCTGTGTTTTTGTGCTTTATGAACTGCAATATTAAAGGTATCGTTGCATGCATTTCGTATTGTAGCAGCCTGAAATGTACCGACATTTAACGCTGGATAGATTCTGTCAACAATGCTTCATCAGCTTTGAAAACTGTTTGTTTGGTTTTCCTGAATGCGAAAGCTTTCGACGGGATTCAGAGCAGCGTACAACTGCTAAAAATCAGAACTATTTTTAATGTCATCAGTTTCTCAGCTGGACTGTACAAAGTTTCGATTTCGCAATCCCATTTTATTCTGGAGCTAAGAAATACTTAGGGGTGGCTATAAAAAATGACAAAATACAATTTTTCGCAGAGTAATTATTTTCTTCAATTCTGCCAGGATTTCATCGACCTACAAAATGAGGCAATCAAACGCTGTCGTGTAGTAGAGCGTAGGGAACGCTACGGGCTAGTATTGCTGAACTAGTCATAGAAGAAGGGCCGATTGCGTCTTTTCCAGATGTTATATGAGAACGTCACTATAGCACAGGCACATGAACTTAATACCAAAACATAGTATACTTGTGCTTTACCGCGAATCACTCTGGCCTGCATTTCACGAGAAGAGGCGTATACGGTGAAAATATTGAAAGAAAAAAAAAACATTAGACAAGGCTTGACTGGTACTCGCGTCGGCCTATCGTTCAATTTTGATCGGAACGTCTCATTCTTTCGCGGACGAAGTAGTCATGAGCTGTCTTCGATGCTATAGCTCTGGATGTAGCGTCAATCCAGCTATTATGTTTTGCCTCTCCCAAACGTACCCTCCTCCTCATTTCTCATTGCTTCCGCTATAGCGGTCTCTATCTGGCTATATATTTTTTTCTTTCGTGTTTACAATCACGCACAAACACACACAAAAACGGCGTATCTCAATAGGATCCCACGATGTCCCAGTCGAATGAAGCATATATCCCCATGTCCACTGAGCAGAGTGAACCGAACCAAACCACAATGACCTTTTTTATTTGTTTTTCTTTACCCATTGAAGCATCTTCGCTGCACTCATTTCCCCTTCGCGTGGACACGAGGACCATCAGATAGGATGAGGAAAATATTGCACTGATGGAGGTGAGCGGTCGTGTTGCAGCTCTGTCAGTTTTTCTTCCACCCTGTCCTGTTTCCTTCGTGGAAGGCGTCCATTTTTCTTCTTTCCTGTCCTGTTTTTTTTTTTCGCGGAAGGCGCTTCGCCCGTGAACGTTGTGGATTCGACAGCGTAGCATTTCGCAGCCTTTTTCTTTAATTTAAAGCGTGCATCACCTCTGCTTCAATACATGGCGATGCATTGAAATAATTTACGATTGCAGACACAAGAAGTACTTTAGTAGGCCCTGAAGATGTTTGCGTGGTGGTGTGCTTAGAGCGCTACTTCGCATTCGTAAGAAGGAAAATGAAGGGATACAAACACAATGGCGTGGATGAACATATGCTAAACATACTACAGCCCTGAACAAAAGAACTGTTTGCATTCGCAGTGTCTTAGCATTATGTTACGTAATCATTGAATCGTATTTACCGATTGGTAGTGCATTCTATTCACTTCACGTTTGCCGTGGCCGAGATACGCGTCCAATCCGCATTAAGGCAGCAGCTGCTGAATTTATGTATGTGTAAAAGTATCAGAGAATTACGTTAAATATGAGGTTGCCAAAATGCATAAACGCAGGAGAAGAATGGATGCCAACATGCATTAACTGCAGGAGAAGTTTGTCAGCCAACCTAATTGGGCCGATTCGTTCTGCATGGCAACAATGTGGATGCGCTTTGAAGACGTGGACCTGAAATTGAGAGCGCACACCTGTCTTTTCCCTGTCCGCACCTTCAAAGCGCACCCACATCGTCGACATGCAGAAGAAAAGTCGCTCGATTCATTGTGAAGTTGTTAAATTCAGCTTTTCGACTAGAACTGGAAACCTTCCTCCTGTTGAACACTGAACATATTTGTGTTTTCGTCTAAGCTCACAACCTCAGGATAAAACACTTATTTCTGCGCCTGTGTCACACCGGGCACTTTTCAAAGAGATCAGCAGCGATCGAAATCGTTAGCGATCCAAAGTGTTTATTATAAAATGTGCTGATGTGACGACGTCAACTGTGCTTGCAAGGTCTCGCGAACTATTATGGTTTACTCCCGAGTAAGCTATTCGTGAATCAAACTTTCAAGTTGAACTTACCTTCATTTACAGTCCATGTACACACCCAAAGATACATTAGCGAGAATGCGTCGATGTTCATTAGCGGCAGAAAGACAGGCGTTGAGTCATTTGCTCGAAAAGATGAGAACCCACTCGCCGGCGTTGCTCTAAAAGAAATCTAATGCAACGACAACGAAGCGTGCACACCTCGACTGACTTTGTGCGGTGATTTATGTCAAGCGCGAGTACTTTGCGTCACGTGTTGTTTCGAACAGTGCACATAATTGATATCACTCAAACTATAAAACAAACACTTTTGCGATGGAGTTTCAGTGTTAGCTTACACGTTTTGCTGCCCATTTCGGGCGTCAGTACACTTATGTGCCACGGGTGGAACACGACAGTGACTGCATGATGTGTTCTCAGTAACTGGGCGCATTTGACTTGCCTAACATCTGAGTATCACCTCTGTGCCATCAGTCTACGCTGAGATTTACATTGCCTTTGATGAAGGGCAGAACAAACTTACGCGTTCTTGGTGGGAATCCAGTTTTCTCGCGTGATCGCTGCAATGCAGGCGCTCTTTCGATCGTCATTGGTCAGAAAACAGAACGTTTTGACTAGCATATAAAATATTATAGGCATGTAGACTGCATCCTGGCTTGTCACAGCTGTGCTCGAGTTGCCAGCGCTTCATCGAAATAATTTTATTCGCATAAAACATCGAAACACAAGCAGCCGCGGTCAGCAACAAATGCTAAAATCACGTAAAAACAAGCGAAACCAGAAGTTTCCAGGGGTGGTTTTCCGGTGAACGCACAATGTTGCTAGAGACCGGCAGGCTCTGGTGAAACCATCTATAACGGGTTTGTGCTCGTAGGTGTTTTATAGTGCCCTATCACAATTATGATTCATACTAGTGTAATTTCAAACCACTATTGTGTCTCACACATAGCGTATATACGTTACCCGAGCGTAGCCCCATATATTGTAGTTGTGACCACGGACACCGTAAGAGCACCACCCTTAAGGTGCTTCGCTCTTAAGTTGACCGAAGCATTAACCGAGTACTCCACAACAACAAGTCTTGAGTATTCAAGGCAGAGAGGTCGCTGCCTTTAGGAAGGCAGCAGCACTTGTCGAAAACTCTGTCCTAACGAAAACCCCCTTTCAAGAATAAGAGACTGGAGGAGGAGGAGGAGGAAGCAACAAAAAGGGAGAAGGCAGGGAGGTTAACCAGAAAGACATCCGGTTGGCTACCCTACACTGGGGGATAAAGGAAGGGGACAAGAAAGACGAGAAAGAAGGAAGACAGGGAAAAAAGGGGGTGGGAGAGAGACTGACAGTAATTTCACTGCAGCGTGTAGAACTCTACCGCATGTCAGAGGCGTTCACACAAGCCTGTCTTTCTCAGGAAACGCAGCAGGGCTTTCACTGCCTTGTGGGCTGTCGAGGCATGTGTGCGTTGCTGTAATAGCACCTGCACAGAAAGAGGCCGATCATCCAGTCGCCGCATTGCGTTGGCAAGTACTTGTCTCTCTGAGGCAAATCGAGGACAATGACACAGCAGGTGTTCGATATTTTCGTCGGTGCCGCAAACATCGCACGCCGCACTGTCAGTAATTCTGATTAACGTGGTATAAGCTTTCGTGAAAGCAACTCCCAGCCAAAGGCGATAGAGAAGCGAAGCTTCACGTCGATGTAGGCCGGGTGGAGGCCGGAGTTGCAGTGAAGGGTCGAGCTCGTGTAGTCGTGTACGTCGTATGCTTGGTGTGTTCCACTCAGTCAGTGTGAGACTGCGGGCCAGTTGACGAATCTGCCTCGCCGCATCCGCTCTTGAAAGCGGTATCGGAACGCTTTAACAAAAGAAGCTGCTGAAAGCTATAGCGGAGAGTTAGTTATGAGAGCGTCATTTCGGAACAATTCTCTCCCCATAGTTACCGAAGCCCGTTTGCACACATACCTACCCCCTTATGTAAATGGGTGTCATGTGACCATGTTTTACAGCCAGGCTTTTCTAGCCCAAATAGCATGTCTGCCTCATGGAGTAGTGGTTAGGTTGCACGGCTGGTGACGCGAAGGTCGCGGCTTAAATTTTTCCGTGGAGGCCACTATTTTGATGGAGGTGAAATGTTAGAGGCCCATGTACTGTGCGATGGCAGTACACCTTGAAAAAAAAAAAACACCAGACGGTCAAAGATTCCGGAGACCTCCATTACGGCGTGCGTCATAATCGTAGCGTGTCTTTGGTTGTAATGATATATTACCACTGTCTTGAACAGCACACGTAAGTCAGTGTGATGTGCCAGCATTCTGCTTTTGAGGCTATGGTAATTGCGGGAATTAGCAAACTTAATTAGTTGCTAAAACTTTCCGTGAGTATCACGGCTATGGCAGCACAAGGCAATGCAGACGCAGAACCAGCATTTAGCGTATTGTAGCATTGCTCTTTTACTTCCAGTAAGTATCGAAGACCGATTTGGAAATCAAGAACTGTTTCTAGTGATTGCCTGAACAGCGTGTGAACAAAGCATTCATTGCAAATTAAGTTTTAGAATCTTTCATTTTCAGTAGTTTCCGGCGCGGTGTTTGGGAGAGAGATATGAATGCCTAAACAGAATGGGAGTTATTGTTTTACCGATGTTTATACAAACTGACGCATTAGTTTTGGGCAAAGATTAACAATTTTCGGTCCGCAACTGTAGCATTTACATGCGTTTTCGAGTGAAGGGTGGAAAGGCAAGGTGAATGCTACCAGCCTTACATTCGGGCTGCACATACAGTTTTTTTTTTATAACTCATGGTCACACTTGTACTTTTTGTTTTTGAGGTTGTGCGAAACAGCATTCGTTACTTTTTACGGTTCCTCCCAAATACTTTCTCGGTCAATAATGATAACAGAAAAGAATAATCGGAACACGAATTCACATCCTCCACCTTTAATTATGTGATAGTTTCCGGGAAAGCCTGAGATGGGACTCCTAACGAATAAACTTGGAAGCATGTTTCCGCCATATATGAACTGGACTGCGCAAATGAATACTGATCATAACTAAGAACATAATGATCACTGATATGTAGTGTTTAACATCTCGAAACCACGACATGAATATGAGAGACGCCGTAGTGAAGGGCTCCGGAAATTTCGACCACCTGCGATTACTTAACTTCCTCCCAAATCTGAGCCCCCGGGCCTACCGCATTTTCGCCTCCATAGAAAATGCAGCCACCACAGCCAGGATTAAATCCCGCAACCTGCGGCTTTGCAGCCGAGTACCTTAGCCACTATATTACCTGGGCAGGGCATAACTAAGAACATAATGTTTTGTTCGCGCCTTGGTAATTTTGAACAAAGGAACATCCCTCTAATGATAACGCTTTGCTTGTGAGTGTGAACGGTGCCACAAAACGCAAAGGCCGAACGTGAAATTTTAAATCCCTTGATACTTAAAGGCACTGAAGTTTTATCTGCACGAAAAACTTCTCCACTGCCTTAAGCGTGGCGTCAGTGAACTAGCACGTGAAATTGGAAAGCGAAGCAATTTGGCCGAGTTCTTTGATACTTAAGAAAGACGAATAAGAAGTTCGGGCACAATGAAAGAAGAATATGAAAATGGGATGCTTTTTTAACTTGCGATAAAGTTTTTTTGTAGGCGCGTAATGCTTCACGAAGTTTCTTCGCGCACGTAATCTGCTTAGAGTGAGAACGTGAAAGAACGAGAGATAACGCCTACTCTCATAAGGGAAGTGCTAAAAAGATTCTGCTCTTTAAAGGAGGTAGATGTACGCTACAGGCTACCACCAAATTTCACGGCTCGCTCTTTACGAACCTCATGATTTTCGCAATGCCGCATTTTTTATAGACACCCCCGAGCAATGCATACTAATAAAAAATAGTCAAGCATATATGTTCTATAAAGAAAACATCGACCATGGCGTCATAAAAGTACTAAAAAGAAGACAACAGCTTGCATTTTTGTTGGTTGTCAAAAATATTATAAATTAGACGGGACACTACAGTGAAGCAACGAATGTATTTTTAGATTGATAAAGTGTTTTCTCACAAATCTGCCTTCAATTTCACCATTGTAAGTTCGGTACCAGAGGATAAAATCAAGCTGAAAGTTGCACTTTTAAATTTCGAGGTGATAGCTGTGCGGTTCACGTCAGGTAGTTTTAACGTCCATCCGTCCTTGCATCTGTCTGTCCATCTCTAAATCCGTCCATCTGTCTACCCATCCGTCTGTCTGTGCATCTGTGCGTCCATCCCTTGCCCGTCCATTCGTCCGTGCGTACGTCAGTTCTTTATACAAGTCCGCGACTTCAACGTAGACGTTATAGACCTTAGGACCTAGCTTGCCCATTCGTGATCATTAACTTTGCTAGCTTCGCCCGCTAGTCATCGTTCACTTCATGAAGGTGCATGGACGTTTTTTTTTTTAGTTGGTGTCTTTTTGTGGTTTGCCCTCTGTTTACTTTCTCAGTCTTCTCTTTATTTCACTCTTTTTTTTCTCTCAGTTTTTTTCTGTGACTTTTTGTCCCTCTTTACGTGGTCGTTATCTCACCGTCTATTGTTTTATCTCATCAACCATGAAAGCTTTCACGTACGTACCAAAGAACTTGTGCTTATCTCTCTCGACACTTCAATGTTACAATAAAAGTGAACAAGGGAACAAACATGCGGCAATTAGTGATTGGGGGCCACACATTTCTGCTTCTCTTGTTAGCATTTTTGTACAGAGTGCTTAGGTGGTGATTGAGCGTATGCTAGTTCATGATGACGATCATTTTTCATCTAGGACAAGCGTGAAAGCTCAACCATAACAGCTGTGCTGTACAAATAAACAATAACAACAATAACTGAAGTGTGTCAGTTGCCGTTATAAACATAAAATGAACACCACAGCCTGTGAACATCGTCACAGCAAGCCTGCTCGACAGCATAACCGAACTACACTCAGAGCGTGGATTTTCTCATATTGTTGGCTACGTTCTACACCTCACGTAAAGGTGTTATTGATTTTAGTTCATAAAATTTTTCCCCTAAATGGTTTTTGCGATTTGCCGACCACATTCACTAATAATGACTGAAATAACTGGTTATGGTTTCTGATGCTACATAATGATGTCTCACACGGTGCCCGATCAGTATTAAATCTGAAAAGCGGGAATAAGTAGAAATAGATTGTGTATTCGAAAAAAAAAAAACCCCTTTGGTCAAATAAACAAGATGGTACAGTCATATGTAGTGGTGGGTAATCCGGTTGGTGCGTTACTGTCGACAGCATTCAATGCGATAACCTGAAGTGAAAATCAAATATCAGAGGAAGAGAAAAAACAAAGCCAAACGCAGTAAACATAAGCTGAGTCCCGGAAAGGAGATAATATTTGAGACACTTATTGCTACAGCGGCCGAAGGTTGATATTTTAGTGAGGTTGCACTTACGGAAGAGCTTTGAAAGCGCTTATGCATTCTGGGAGCCACACTTCACTGAATGCAGATTGAAGGAAACTTCGTCAAGTTGGTGATTTGGGCAACGCAAAAAGCATGAAATTAGAGGTTGTGACGGGAAGCGAAACAATTACTGACGTGCAGTGAGTTGATGATGCTTGTTTTTCTTTTTTGAGGCAGACACACAAAGAGTTAAAATGTACCGTGCAGTGATTGAAAGCCAAAGGTTCCGCCAAAGAAGCCCGCGTTGCATGGCTTCTTGTGTGCGTGCGTGCGCGCACGTGTTTGTGTGTGTGTGTGTGTGTGCGTGTGTGTGTGTGTGTGTGTGTGCGAGCGTGCGTGCGTGCGTGCGTGTGTGTGTGTGTGTGCGTGTGTGTGTGTGTGTGTGTGTGTGTGTGTGTGTTTGTGTGTGTGTCATTCCCCAACGTTATAATTTGGTCATTGTTACTACCGGGAGCCATCATGCTTGCAGCAAGTTCTAACATACCATTTTCTGTTACAACATTGACCATTCGTGTATAAATTCTACCATTCGTAAACATAAACTTTAATACTCTATCGGTTTGTGATTCCGAAGTTAAAAGACTTTCTGGCGATCGTACATCATCTTAGTAGACATATATACCTTGTTTTTTTTTTATTGAGTCGCTGGCTGTTGCATTTTATACCGCTTTCTGGCTTCTGGGATTTCAGAAACTATTTCTGGAAACTTCTAATGCGTGTGCATGCAACATCATCAGCTATCTACCTTTCAGATTGATCTATTATTGCGAGGGGTCCTATCACGAATCCCAAACTGGCACCTAAGATTCGACTAATACGAAAAACTAGAAGCCAACTGACACGACAAGAATAAGCGAGAACGGGGAAGCACGAAATGTAAGTGGCACGAAACGAGAAATCCCGAGTCATTTATTGCGTTTGCCATCAGTTGCGCTGGACAAGACCAGTACCCTACCCATGGGTGATGAATTTTTACCTCGAAGCTTCCGAACCCGCACTTCCGCCTACCTAGAAACCCACTGATATAGCGCGGAAAGCGTGTCCCCGCAATCTCGCCAGGCAAAGCTTCTGTCACGGTACATGCCGGCTGCACTTTCATACACGCGAAGAAAAAGCGCGTTGCAACATATTTCTGATGTACGAATACCTTATTTTCTCCGCATGCGAAAAAGCCCGGAGACGTATTTCTCCTCCGAGTTAGTTCTCGGGAAAGTGGTGGACGCAAGTGCAAGAGTCTGGAGCCACAATGTGTACAATCAGCGTGGTAGTTTTGACGATTTTTCTCATGAAACCGAAAAGTCCCATAACGTCACCCGCGGCGTTCTTGCGTGTCTCGAGCTCTGCGAAGTTCTCTCTCAAATCAAATCAAATTAAATAATGTTTTATCATTTTATAATACAATGCTCAAGGAGGGCATACAGAAGATGGTCCCGTTGTATACATGAAATGAAAACAAGTATTATTAGTAAACAGTATGTAAACAAGAGAAAAAAAACAAGAGACTGCAGAAAGAATTACATTGCGAGGAGAAACCAGTTAGGCAAAAGAATGCCGCATAAGAAAAACTTCTTCAATTCATGGCGATATTTGCGCTTTTTTTAATTTTTATTACAAATGGTAATGTATTCGATAATGATATGGCCGCAAAGTGACCTGTCTGTTTGCAATAACTAGTTCGCATTTTGGACAGATTGAACTTTTCATGCTGCGCGAAACGAGCAGGATTAATACTTAGTGAAGATGGTCCAAGAATTAATGATAATGAGATTTGTTCATTGAAGAAAAATGGCGAGATTGAATTTCACAAGGGTGGCAAGATCTAGAATTTTATTTTCGTCCTGCAACTGTTTAACATTGTATAATGGGTGAACTAAATGTGACTATTCAAATTTCCTGGTTCCGAATCGTTTTTAGTGGTTTTAGGTGAGTTGTGTACGTGTCACCCCATGAGATTTTGCAGCAATTGATGTGTGAGTGTACAAACGCGAAATAAAGTAAGAGCGAAACCGGACGTAAAAAAAAATGAACCTGTTGTGAGGATGCGTATTCCGTGAGATAACTTCTTTTTAAGATATGTTACTTGATTGTGAATTTTCAAGTTACTCACTATTAACCTCTAAGTTAACATATCTTCACTCTTCACTACGGCGTCTCTCATAATCATATAGTGGTTTTGGGACGTTAAACCCCACATATCAATCAAATCAACATATCTTCACTCGCCGATAATATCAACGAGAATGGGCGGAATGCACTTTGGTGATTTATATCGTGATGAAAAGAAAAGAAATTTAGTTTTGAATGGATTATTGGTATACCTATATGTTTTACACCATCCTAAGGAGTTGTGAAGATTACTGTGAAAATCTCATTTACGTTTCGGTGCATTATTTTCTAACTTTCTGTACTGGACTTTCTAGTGCATGAATATTTGCGTCATTTTATCTCAGGTACGTGAGGCAATGACATCGTTGTGTGCCAGTTGGTAGTGATCAAGTACCATACTGAAAATTGAGAAGACATATCTTGAGCCCCGGTGTTAGGTCTCGGCGCAATGAAAGACTCTGGGCGAACAAGTTGTGTCCCTTGTTTGTTTGTTTGTTTGTTTGTTTTTGTGCGTGTGCGCATTTGCGCACATGCGTGTGTGTCATCTGCTTATTTTTTACATATATACTGCTGTCATATGCACTATTATATTATAAATGTGTCGTGAAAAAAGGTAACCGGTGGCTTAATAAAAAAACCGTTTAGCTCAATCAATCAAATAATCAAAGAATCGGAACCAACCACAATTGCGTCCTGTGGATTGAATCGTACGCAATACTCTTTTTTAGAATGTTTTAAGGGGTTGTTAAATGAAAGTAATTTATTAGAATTCTTCTGGAACCTTCCATTACTACCAGTTCATCATAACCCACTGTTTAGGCTTCGTAAGTGAAGAACCGTAGTTTTTTTTAATAGTGTAGTATGGCTGCCTTTCATATATTTTTTGTCATCGAGGTCCATTTTTTATACAAGACGTGACTATAATGAAACAGACCAATAAATATGGCTCTTAGGGTGGGTATTAGAAGGAAACACACTAATTGCCGTAACGTTATCTTTCCTTCCGAAACCACATTCAATGAATGCCGCAGGTATGGAGAAACACTGCATTGTACTCCACCCATACTTCTTGCTGAATTTAGTGGTATATATATATAGTCCCCAAGCTTTGTCGTTGGTAGGAAATGCATCAGTGTTGCTTTGGTTAAAAAACAATAAACCATGCCATATTCGTGCGTGGGCGATTCTTTTTATAAGCCATTATTTACCATAACACACCAGGTCTTATTTTCTCGCGTGTTGTTAACGTCCGCGGCAGAGCTCGATAATCTAATTAGCAAGAAAGAGGCGGCTGCAGGGCAAGTATCGGGGATGCAAGAGTTGCCTAATTGGCAAGACGCGTGTTGTAGGCCTCTAGCCATTGGCAAGATTCCTCAAGGCGTCGGGCTAGTGTCTGTGTTGCCGGCTTGTAAGGGTAGAAGCTGGCATATAAGGAACGCGCCGTTCATCTCAGTCACATTCCCGAAGCTCTGTGCTCAAGCGTGATCGATGTTCGAGTGGAGTGGGGTAACCATTGGGAAGAACAACAGTTAAAGCTAGCGATTAAGCAGTATCTCATGCGTTAGAATGTATTACGCAGTAGTCACCAGCTGTGAACAATGAACGAGCAAACAAGACATGCAATGATTCTATTGATTGGTTACTGGAAAAACGAGAAAAAATTCGTACACCATGTGGTGATCTGCTAAGCACATGCTAATCAAGATATTGACAAAATGTGCTCCCTTTGAAGGCAACATTAAGATGACGATAAGCATTGCCGCTCGAGAAATGCTTCCTCTACCTTGCTAAACGTCAGCGTCTGATAATAAGTCCATATACCGCGCTAGTAAGCAGTGGTAGGTTTATTTACGATATCTTATTTTATATAGTATACTTTCCGAAGAGGAGTTTATTATTTTTTTGCGAAGTCGCAACTTTTGCACAAAAAAAAGAACGGAAAAGAACTGTAAGACGTCTGTCACCACTGTCTGCAATGTTTGCGGCAGTCCCGTGCAAACCGAGGCCCGTTCAATGCAGCTCAGGATCTCCCTTCCTCCTCAAACAATCGGGGTTGGGACAGATGCAATGTCAAAGACGAGGCAAAACGAGTATTCCGGACGTGGCGTGGGGGTACATCGCGAGTGGCTTTGGCCTGTACTCACACAAACCACGCATGCCTGTCCACACACTTCACGTGGCGTTTGTTCTCCCTCAGTAACGCCTATAGCTGTCCACTAGGCCCACGTCGCAATGCCCGCGATGTACGCCGGACAGGCTTTGGCTCAAACTCGCGGCCACGGTTAGGGAAAGTGAAGGAGCGGTAAAAGGGTATTGGAAAACAAGGGGCCATAATCTCATTTGCAGCGGGAAAAGCAAACAAGAAAGCGTGAGAATAGATAAGGGAGAGAGTAGGGGAATCCGAAAACGGCTGGAGGGTAAGACAGCGCGCCATTGAGGGAAAACCAATCGGGGACAGGGACTTGACGCGATGTTTGTCCCGTGCCACACGTTGACAAGACAGGCCGCTGTTTTCGCTCACGACATGAAAGGAAAGCAAATACGCTCTCCTCGCGTAGAAAGGCATTGTACGAGAACGCAAAACTTGGGGCAAGTCTTTCTGAGCCCGCGCTCACACATGTGCCCGCACTGTCCTTTTGTGTTAGAAATGGCGCCACATAGAAGAGAAAGTGTTCTCACTTTGAAGACGCGCAGCTCTCGCTGACGATTCTCGGCCCCAACCAGCCCTATTAGACTCGACAGTCTGTTAGACTCGGCCAAGGCTCAACAATGGTCTTGCCTAAATGTGATGTTGAAAAGATGGTTCGTATGTCCAGTTAATGACCAAGAAACTGTAGAACAGTTCAGAAGTTGCAGTATAAAGTGGCTTGATGTTGGAGTAGTTTTACGAATATGTCAGCGGCATTTTTCTTTTATCGCGTGTTTTTTTACGTTCTTGACGGAGTTCAAAGTAGGGAAAATACAGAGTTTTTCAACTTTCTTGGAGTATTCGTGAAAAGTGAAGTGGTGTGATCCGGAAAAACCAGGTTTTCGTCAAAGATAGTGGTTAGGCCTGCGGATGGCGAGCATGCGTCATACTTTCTTGGCTGTCTACTTTCTATCGTGCCTATAAATATTTTCAAATTACTTTCGTTACCGCAAATATGCCATTGCGTTTTGAGATGTTTTCATAGTAGTTGTGTAAAGTGCTTCATTTGTACATTTGACATTTATATAATTGTATATGTGATCATTGTATATACTAAATTAAGCACTTGGAGTTGCAGGCCATGTGGTGAGACAGGTGAACATCAGTATTTGTGGTGTGCTCACCAAACTGTTGTTTGCTATTATATTCCGTGTTCACATACTCTCTGATATATTGTATCAGGTGATGTATCGCCATGTGCAAGTGTTTACTAGTGGGGCTGCCTAGATAGTAAATAGGAAACTCGTATGCCAAGATCTAAATATATATTCAAAAGCAGTTGTAGCTCTACTGGTGGCAAATAAACTAACATTACAGTGTGTAGAGAGACTGGTTTCTCGGAGAGTGGCTATCATTCAAACGAGTGTGCTATATGAGGACTTTTTTATTTAGCCTGAATGTCAGCTGGCTTTCCATACACCTTTTGGCTGCGTTTATCACATTATTCCTAGTTATCACCATCAATGAAAAAACTGTACGGAATGGCAATGATGTTGCTTTTAAGTGATAGTCTTTTTCCATTGATGCAATCAGACCACCTACTTTTCATGCAGTCAAAGCGAATTTCTTTACCCACATGGTTTATTCATGATCTTTATTACCATGGAGGGATGTGAAATGTTAGCGCAGAATAACTAAATGGACAGATGGATGATCAGTCAAAAACAAATGTCAGAGCCCCTTCACCCTGCTTGCTGTTGCCGAAAAAACGCTACAACACATGGTTTCTCGTTACACATAGGCAAAAATCAGAAGCACGTAATCAAATATATAACACATCCCAGGGTCACGTGTTTGTACCTGCATTAGTCACAGACAGACAGACAGACAGACAGGCGGGCGGGCGGACGGACGGACGGGCGGATGGACGGGCAGACGGACGGACGGACGGGCAGACGGACGGACGGACGGACGGACGGGCAGACGGACGGACGGACGGGCGGACGGACGGGTAGACGGACGGATGGATGGACGGGTAGATGGACGGACGGACGGACGGACGGGTAGATGGACGGACAGATTGACGGACGGACGGACGGGTAGATGGACGGACGGACGGACGGGTAGATGGACGGACGGACGGACGGGTAGATGGATGGATTGGTAGATGAATAAAATATATCTGGAAGCTTCGATGAGGGTTTTGCTTCTCTTTCTCTCATTTCTTTTGTATGTTTTCTACCGGTGTCACATGGGTACTTTCGATCGCGATCAGGGCTGATACGTATTAGGCTCCATTCGGATGGGGTGTTGCTACGTGGTCCCTTATAATCTTGATCAGGCCCCGTAGAGACCAAGACAATCGCGATCAGTTCATCGCGATATGATTCCCAGATTGTCATTCAACAACCATGTGTGTCCAGTGTGACATGGAATAATTTGGGCAGTGTAGCAGTGTTCATTGTTGACCACGATGAATAAATTCAATCTGTATTGACGCTGATCGTGATCAAAGTGCCCGTATGACACGGATATTACTTTGTCTTTCAAGGTTTAAGAGAATAGTTTAAGATAGTCCAATAAAACCGATTGGTAATATAGGTGGTGCTGCATACCTTCAGGTTTAGCTCGAAGAATCACGAAGGCGTAAACGTAGACACTCTGTGTTCTCAAGTATTCTTTTATGTGCCTTTGAGCAAAAACATAAGATATAAGGTGGCTAGATGTGGCTTGAGGTGGTGCCTTCAGCCTACAAAAGCTTGTATGTACTTGTCGTGTCGGGCATTTCTAGGCCAACAAAATGACCAGAATCACCCAAACACTGGTGCATAAGCATACGCTACAGTCGAAAGAATGGGGGCGAGCTTCAAAATAAAAAAAAAGAATTGGACAACTGATCAGGTTCTCTTCTCAGTACAACTTGGTTCACTTCTTTATCGGCCATGCTGCCGACCCTAGTTGAGTCTAACGGCCGACAGCACTCTCAAGAGAATAGGAAAAATCGACTTATCGCCAAGGTTTAGGCAAAGCCAGCAAGTTAGAGGAAATGGGCAGTGTCGTAGCTCGGCTAGCGCATTGACATTTATTTAGAAGCCTTGAAAGAGATAAGAACTGAGGTTTTATTTCATAGAATTGATGTCTTACTGAATAAGTAAACACCCCCGTATAAATTTGTAGTTACATAAATATGTAGCTAAGAAAAAAATAAGCTCAAGTGCATATGATTCAACTTATAAAAAAGTACATTTTTAGCGAAGCAATGACTTTATTTCACCCGTATTGCTGAAAGGAAATGCCGACACGAACTGAATACATCATTTCAAAGTAGTTTTTCTTTAAAAGAAAGTAGCCAAAGCCGAATCCAAGAAAATGTTTAAAGTGCTAGCATTTGCTTCTTTTTTATGCAACGGCGATAAAGGTTTTCTTACACATTTCTTTTAACCATGTTTCTTTTTTACTGGTATAGGTACGTAGCACTGGAAAAAGTACATCGATACAGGGAACATATCTGCTCTTACATACTGCCACTGTGAAAAACTTTTATCTTGAACACTTAGTGCAATGGCTTCATGGGTGTACAGTTAGCGAATATAAATAATTCCCAGGATAACGTTTTTCTATCATTCCAATGCTTTGAGGAGGCTCTAACAGAGAGCATGCCTATATTATGCAAATTATATACACTGTGTCTATAGATATTCATCTACGTCGTTCCGGAAGACACGAGAATATCAAACCATGGCACAAATGTAAGAAAAACAATACTATGCGGTGAATATATTGATGATGCTTTTGCTACGGTTGTCTTCTTCGTGCAGAGAGAAACTGAGCAGTAAAGTGTAAAACAGACATTTATATCAGTCTTTTCCTGCGGAAATGTCAAAGAAGCAATATGACCCGGCTGAACGAGCCGCTGCACTTATTCTGATATGAGCTTCGCATGCCAAATAAACATCTCTGAAGGACGGCTCCGCTTCACATGCCGCTGAAGCGAAATGGACGGACATAACATTGTGAGATATTATCCAAGAGTAATGACAAATGTTATGGCTTTGGAAAAAAAATTGTATAATATACTTGCGTAGAATTCACAGCGTGTTTGTACGCTTCCACACTTGCTAGCTAAGCTGCTCGGTTTTACACTTGAATGACATGGCGTAATATTATAGTCATCTTCAGTAGTCCTTCTCAAGCTATGTAGTATCATGGTGTCTCGCAAAGAACTGCAATGAAATCTAATGTAATGGCATTATTTTTCAAGTTTCTTAGAGTTGTAGCTTTCGCACGCTAGCCCTTGCAATGGCCAAGGGGTTTATCTCATACTTTCATCATGCTAATGATTATCATCTTTGTCAGCAGACCAAGGAAGCCACGATCATGACGTCTTATCGGATGAAAGAGAGGTGGTTTGATCACTGCACTGGAATAAATCTATGGCCTCGACTGATCGGTATTCTCAATAATTTGTCGAACGTTATTTTATAAGAGCTGTCGGCCTTAGAGCCATATTTCTTACTTTCTACATTTGAGGATCAAAATAATGTTAGTTTCTGGCAGTCTATTTGGCCAGCATGCAAAAATATTCACAAAATAACTATTATTGGTGGCTCATTAATGTGATCTCGTCAGTACAATTCACGTGTCGCCTTTGAAATGATCGACGGAATTAAATGCAGTGAAATATATAGCGTTAAAAAGGCAATAACTTGGTATTAAAATAAATAAGCCTCACTGGCTTCATGTTTCTACCCCAAATTTCTTATGGTTAGCTTTATTTTTATTTTGTCAGTGTAGGAGCAGTTTTGTATGAGGCTCCTGCCCTAACATTAAAAAAAAACACCACAAGTTAGACGCTTCCACATGCTCTGCCATGGAATTCCTCAGCACTACAGCGCCGTAGTATTATACAGCAGCTTCAGAATAAGCTGGGTATAAATTTGTAAGGAGGATATAGAGGTGACGCCGGTATTGCAGCACGAAGGCAACAGACCAGATAAGTCAGTCAGCACTGGGTCCGAAAAGTTGAAATAATCTAAAAGTATACCTGAATTTCCTTTATCCGGCAGCAAACGCGCTTTTCGAACATGCCAGTTTTCTCGCCATGAACCCGGCGACTAGAGAACACCGCAAGCATGAGCTACAGTTCTTTCCTCTTATTGTAGGTTTGTTCGAACCTTCTTTGGTCTAGAGGATGTTTTTTTATTGTTATTTTGGAAGTTTCTAGTTTCGTCGTGGTGGATAATGTATGACATTCCTTCTAACATGTTTGTGCGGACGTTTCTTTTTGTTCATATTCCCAGCTAAAGAATTCACATGGAAGATAATGCATTCGCACTTGGCCTGTTGATCACTCGCATTGTCTCTAGACACTAACTCCCTGCCTCGAAATAAATCCTGGCTGCGCCCCTGAGGAAGATTCTACAGATTGCAGTTCCACGCATTTACTAAGTTGTGTGGCTTGGCGTTTGATTCCCCCTACAAAGTGACCCTCGCTGCATTGTGCATGCCTCTCTAACCCCAACACCTTTTCTAGGGATAGATTTGTGGTTGCTCTAATTAGGAATACAAATGCATTTGATTTGCATATGTAACATTATTTCAGCACAGCAAACATTGTATTTCAATTTTGAATTGACAAGGAAACGTGATTTCGCTATGCTATTGATTTCATGGTATTTTTGCATTCCACCCGTGAAAAAATGTGCCGGAAACGTAGTCATAGTTTCACGCGGGAAAATGAGGCCATCCTTTCTATTCAGGCCTTGCCTCGTGCCGAGCTTGTCGTAAACAATCGGTGACACATCTGGAGATTGTCTCGCCTAGTCACATTTTTCGCAAGTTTTTTTCGAGCACCTCTTTGAGCTCTGGTTAATGACGCACCAGGTGCCAGATGCTCACAGCCGTAAACTGATAGCGGGCTGTGCGTCTGCCCGGTGCTTTTGATAACGAGATTTTTTAGGACTTTTCGGGTGCCATCACTACAACATACAACACTCTGTATCCGTGTCACCGACACATCTGTGCATGTCACGGTTTGCACGAGCTGGTGTACACTGAATGAGAGATGCGCAGGAATTGCTATTACCCAATTCTCATCAGCGAACCCAACGCCTCATTGTTCCCGCACACACGTGTACATAAATTAATCTTATTTCAAAAATAATTGCAAAAAATTTCACTAAACGTTTCAGAAAGCTAGACTTTTGTAAGTTTGGAGAAAGCCTGTCTAATGAAGCCTCGAGAAATCTCGCAGTGTCGCATGCAAATTTCGTGGAGGGGAGTGCCTACGTAGCTTCTTAAGGCTGTTGCCTTAACAAGGCTCCTGTTCAAAGCCCCGCTGTTTTGGGACTTTGTTGGGCTTATACTATTCACTTTGCCATTTACTGCGAGACTTGTCGAAAAACAATGCTTCTTGAGAATAAGTCTGTTGTACTTACAGACCATTAGATTTATTTTCAACACGCACATCTATAGAAACCAGTAACAAAGCTCACGTGATCTAATCTCAGACGGGACGGCCTCATTTTCGTGCAGAAAAAAGGTAGAGGTCTGAATACTGTGAACTCTTGTACGCTTGTACAAACGTTGTTTGACGAACGATTCAGAATACTGAACTTTTACAAAATCCCTGGTGGGTTTTATATGTATCAAAGACAATAGTCTTTTTTGGGGTACTTCGACGCAAAATTTTTGGTCTTTCTGTCTTTCTGTGTCTCTGTATATTTGTCTGTTTGTCCACCGTAACGATACCCTGCATGGCACCAAGCGGTACCCTAAACGGCCGACCCCATCCGCAGCGCCCACCAATATTTCTTAAGTTTTAGTGTTCATGCTCGTGCAATTGTCAATTAAAAAGCAATTATTGCGCATATCTGAGTCACTATATCAACACTTCAATATTTTGTATGTGTGTCTTTATACTAGAGAAGGAACACATAAGAAATTCTAAGGACCGTAGCGTTTATCACGTGGCGCTTCCAATGAAACGCGATGCTCAAAAAGGCAAGCCCTTCCAGTCAGTCAGTCAATGAACTTTATTTACAAATTGTCCTGAGGAGCCGATTAAGCCCTTCCAACGCTTTGCTAAAACCACACGGTGGTGGCACCTGCCCGTCGCTTTGCGTTGTACACCTTATCGCCTTTGAGACAGGCGCGCAACTTTTTACGTGGGTGCACACGGCTTCCTTCGTTTTCGAAGATAACTGCCAGATAGCGCTCGTGTTTAACGTGCATTAAGCAGTGGAATTTGTTACCAGATTCGGTTGTGAAAATCAAATCGCTTACTGATTTTTAGAAGCAATAAAACATATAGTGCACTCTGATACCATTCGCCAAGATAGTGAATGTGTTTGAATTACGTGCTTTGTAACTAGGCTATATTTATTATGTGTTTTATTATGCGCAAAATATGATGTGTATTTTTGCAGTGATGCTCTCTTTTCTTATTTTTCACTAACTTTTCTGTAAACTATATGCATTGCCATTATGATATATTTGTTGTATGTGCTCTGAAATGATTTGTTCCAGTAGTGAAGGTTCTTTTTCTTATGTTTCTCTTATACACATTTCTGTTTTATATGAGTCAACTCCACTCCTGTAATAGCCCGCAAAGGGCTTACAGTATCAATAATTGAAATGAAATGAATGAATGCATCGATGCGCTCGTTCGCCTTCGCTGCACGGATCGACACTCTCTAACGCAGCGCTTCCAGAATACAATTCATCGCTCGTGCAGAACATCAAATAAATGTTTTTGTTTACTCTCTCCACATGCAAGACTATCGTCTTTCGACGACATTTGCAGTGAAACATGCAGATACTGGGCCAATTTTTTTATACAAAAATGTTTCAGTTACACAAAGTCTCAATCTGTTTTAGTGACTTAAATCTTTAGACCATGGCTCCCTTTTTTCGATCAACCTATTCGTTTTTTTAGCACTGCAGCACGTGCTCAGCCACCCCGTAATCGTCCATATATAGGTGGCGAGACAAAATCGCTTGTGAGTGCAGCGCTACCGAGGCAAAGTGGCCATGCATGAGACGGAAATGATCCATGAGCGCTTCAGTAGCTGCGCAGAGCAATCGAATTTGACATTTTTTCCAGTGTTCGTTTGAAACCGAAACGGGATAAGTGCGAAGAATTAGTTGTAATCACGGAGGCAGGTGCGAATTCGTTTCTATCCGAGGGGTCGCAGGCAGGTGGCTCGCCGGCTTCTCGCTAACAGTTCATAGCACACTAAGGACTCTCCTCAACCGATACTTTGTTAAATAAGTATGTTTATGACAAAACCATGCCTGTCCGATTTTAAGTATTTTTTCATGACACCCTCTGTGGTTACCTTGTGTTAATACATAATTAAAAAACACAATCCAGCAATTTGGTTTCCCGATTTTAGCAATTTCGGAGATGGAGACCGGTATGGATAAGTTGTTCCTATCCTGGCGTCAAATATACAAAAATGATTTAAAAGTAATATGTGTGGCGATGCTAGCTGCAATTGTTACAAACTGCAGGCTCACACCCCATCCACCTCTCTTCTACCTCCTTCACTCTCATGGCTCTTTCAGAAGTAAATTTTCGTGCGTTTGGCCCGCTAGTTGTGGTGAGTGGGAGACCTCTGCTCTAGCCGATGTTCTAGGATATTAGAAAGTTACCAGGCCTTTTGTCACAGCAATAAGCTGTGCCCCAGGCAATACACAGAAACGTATACACTCTCTGGACAGCCTTATCCTTCCTTGCGCTTTGAAGATGCCCGTTCAAAAGAAAACTATATAATTCTTTTCAAAATAAATTGTATTTCACACTTTTGGTTTTATTTCTGCTGAGTACAACGCTGTTACGTATTCGAGTGAATATCGAGATTAGTGAACTTAGTGAAGTGCGTGGGTCTTAAAATTTTAGACCCACTCACTGCAGCGTTTTTCATAATGATATCGCGGTCTTGTGACGTGAAATCCCGACAGTCATTAGAGAGTTTTAGTACTGCGGAATGGTGCTACGTACGCATCACGCAAGCGGCTTGCGTTATGTGGCGTCGTTTGCCACTAATCGGCTTTTAGAACGCCGTACTACCCGCGTACGTAACGAGCGTGAAGCGTGTTGCGCCATTTGGTAGATCAAAATAGAACCACGTGTTGTTGGCAGCCAATGTGAGCCAATCCAAGTGTTATAGCCAGATTATGGCCATATTTTAAGCCACAGAGCCGGTCGGTGCTTGCCTTCGATGCCACCATTTTGCAAAGCTAAGTCTCGCGCTGTCGCGAACCTGTTCGAGAGCGGTGCGATCACCTCATACGTACGCACGCACGCATCTCATGCGTGCGTGCGTAGCGGCTGCGTACGTAACGCGATACGTGCGCGTTGCGGTCTGCGCATGCGCACTACGCAGAACGTGGCGTCCTTACGTACGCAACGCCGTCACGTACGCAGAGTACGCAGTACTAAAACTCTCTATTATGCACGCGAGTGACACCAGCTCCGCATGAATAAGTCTGCGCGTATCTGTCACTATTACCGGTGTACGATGGCCGGAGCCTTCATCAGCGCTGTCCTAGACTTACAAAAGTTACTAAATGTTAATTACTTTAGACAATAAAAGCATCGTACTGCAGACACAGTTTGGGATCCCGAATCGTGGTATTTTACGAAAGAAGGTTGTTCTTACGTTGGAAACTACCACATAGTCTTTCTTTCAGCGTTCGTATACACTGCACATTGTGCACAGAATCATAACTAAACAGTGTAGAGCTATATTCCCATGCATGTTAGCCTAGAAAATTAAGGAAAACCTATTTTTTCGGGCGAGAATTTTCACGGCCCGCTGCACTGACCGGGTGAGTAAGGACGCAAGCGCGCTTGCGCATAAATAATGACCCCGTGTGCCTGAGCGGAGCAGCCGGTCGTCGTTGTCAGGGAATGCAGGGAAGCCTATTGAAGCGTAAATCACCTGCTTTCCTATAGTATCCGCTATTCTTAAGTTTATTATAGCACTGTAGGGCACAAGCAGAAATTATTTAAAAAGTTTAGTGTTTTACCTAAAACTTGTAAAGCCGATTATCACGTTCTTTGCGCCAACATAGAGATTTTAAGCGTGATTCGCTTATGCGTTCCAGCGGATGTATGCATGGCTGCCAATGTTTACTCATTTAATTATTTTCAACACTGACAGTAGCTCGGAAGCATTATTACGTCTCACCCGCGTTCTTCAATGGCAAACTGAATATCGTTAAGAAAGCACTCAGATTGCTCCCTGCCTTACGCTTTTTTTTTTCTTGTTTTGCGCTGAGTGCTTTGTTCAGTACAAATATGCCCCGACTAGTGTAACAGTAAGTGCTTCTGAAACTGAATCTAATTGCTTGGATGGTTGTACTACCTACCGCGGTTTAGTAACATAATGCATAAGGCCTCTAATAATTCCTAATTTCAATGTATTCGATACTGCTAGTGAAAACTGGAATGCTTATTTCAAAATCAAGATATGAGATGACGGATCGAAACGGGTAGTCAGATGAGCTGAAGTAACAGAGGAAGTTCTTCAGACAGGCCCTTCTTTTGCTAGTTCTGCAGATTCCACTATAATGCTTATTGGAAATTCACGCATCTTGCTCCTTATGACGTGTAGCTGCCTTAATTTTGTGCCTCCGTGTCCTTCAGTTCTTTCTAAAGCTTCGCAACATATATAGATTTAAACGCATTGCCTGCACTCAAGTCATTCATTTCAAAATTTCGATTAATTATGTTTCAACACTACTTCACAAGAGTGTTATGCAATTTCTTACTTATGTGGTTTATGGCATGGAAAACCTATGTTCTGTGCGGAGGTTTTTTGTTTGCTCATTGTTCCATAGCTTAGACACCTCGGTCAGTGTTTCATTAATCTACCTTATTTCTATACTGCGTTGACGTATTTATAGTGAGTTCAAACATATCTCTTGTTTAATATCTCCTGTCGAATAATGGAAATGCTGCATTAGGCTGGGGTAGCCATAATGCATGAAGCAAACTTAATTTCTTGCCTTATTGTATTGGTAATAAATCGTTATGATAACGATAGTTGAGCACACACCACTGAACTTTTCGGTGAGTAATAAAAAAGCACTTTGCGCAATAATAAACAAATATTCGTGCTAGAAGATGTGCAAATCAAATGTCTTTGCCAAAAAAAATGCTTCAACTATTGCACAGGATTGTGATGAAAACATGCACATTGTTAACTACCTTCGGTGGCATCAACCCTACTTCACTTTCTGCATGTTCACATATCCCTGTTGAATATTGAAATACATTGTGCAGCCGTCATAAATCATTCCATTTTTGGTGTCTCTTTGAAGCAAAAGTATTTCTTGTTACTTTGGTCTTCCCCTTCAGTATGTGTAGAATGCAGCACACTTGGCCTCAAAGTGAACTTCTTTGGCTTCCGCCTTTTTAAATTGCAAAGAAATGATTGTTTTATCCACGAAAACTGTTTTTATAAAAAATAGTGAATGTACGTTATGAGCAGTTTAATGTATGTGTGCGTGTTTATGTGTAAGAGTAAATTTTACCAACGGTGGAGTTCATTGAAAGCTTTTTGCATTTTCCTTAGCTTTACAATCAGCATGACACACTGCTGAGATCACTTGTCGGCAAACTTAATGAGCGAGCCAGAATAGATGCTATTCATCACTGGTACAACTTTGGGCTGTTGCGCTCAGCAGTGGCAACATTGTATATTTCTTCATACTCCCACCGTTTCAAGATTTTTAGTGGCGCAGAAAGGCTCCTGATAATTAATGAATGCGAGTGTCTACTGAATTGACCCTCTCCTTACCTCTTTCTGTTAGTGTGAATGGATCCTGTGAAGATTATGGTGTTCGTCAAAAGGCAACAACCATTCATTATGCACGCAGGCTGTAGGCGTAAAAATCATTAGATGCCTTCGCAGCAAAGATGACATTATGCTAATTAGGTTTTGACTGTTTAGTTTTTGTGCTTTCAAGTCCCCAGTGACGTCGTAGCAGCTACGCTGAACAAGGAGCAGAACGCGGCAAAAGGGGCTAGTAGAATATATAGTGTAGCGGGCGATGACGCCGGTGATTGCGATAATTTTATTTGTGTGCGCATACCAATTCGTATGCCGAGGCGCACGGCGCAGACGCGGCCAACATGCCTCACGTTATCTCCGGAGGGCTGCGGAAGATACGCAGCCACGCTCCTTTTAGTTGTCGCTTTCGAAGCCTGTTTTTCTTTGAAAATAAACTAGTCTTGCTCCAAACTTTGAGGAGTGTAGGTGCCTTCTTTTCGCGCCTCCGTGGGGCGAGTACGCTATAAAGTGGTGACCCGGACGTTTGGAAAAACAGCAGCCATGTCAGACGAGGAAGGCACTTTAAGCTCACCCACAACCAACGCCTCAGAGTTAAAGCTTCCTCATTTCTGGCCCAAAACCCCCGTGTGTGGTTCAGCCAAATCGAGGCCCGCTTCGAGCTTCGACGCATCACATCGCCGCAGTCGAAATACCTCCACGTCGTTTCAGCACTGCCACCTGACATCGCTGACGCCGTAGACGATGTGCTCGTCTCCACTCCACCGGAGAAGCCCTACGACGAACTAAAAAGCACCGTCCTAAAACGTCTTGAGGTGTCCGAATAGAGCAGGCTGCAACAACTCCTGTCTCATGAAGAGCTCGGTGACCAGCGTCCCTCACAACTATTCACCGAATGCGTCAGCTGCTGGGCCAACAATCGTCAGAGGAGCGTCAACATTCATTGCTTCGCGAGTTGTTTTTGCAGAGACTGCCACAGCCAACCCGGATGATACTCGCGGCTCGGATGACGTGACTCTCGAACATCTGGCTCTACTCGCCGACCACATCACCGACTGCACTGAGCCCCCAAAAATGTCTATTGCTGCAACGGGAAGGCCCAAACATTCACACCGGTTAGGTCACTTAGAGGGCAGGGTTGACTGACTGGCTGCAGCAGTTGAAAACCTCGCCCTGTCCAACAAACACCGGCCTGCACGGCATCGTTCGCCATCCCGTGCTCGAAGCCCGCAGCACCACGGACACTCAAGCGAGGCAGAGCAGAACATCTGCTGGTACCACCGTCGTTTTAGAGAGCAAGCCACTCGCTCCACCCATCCATGCTCGTGGACGGCAAACGCACCGGCCAGTTGCGAACGGCGAAAAGCGACACGGGCCATCGTTCAAGCCGCCTCTTCTTCATTGTCGACCGCATCACCGGCACACGCCTCCTTGTCGATACCGGAGCGGAGCTATCTATCCTACCAGCAGCAGCTCAACATCGCCGGGGCAGCAAGTCCATTTCGAGCCTAATTGCAGTCAATAATACTGCTATTGCATCATATGGAGTCCAGTGAATGACGATAGACATTGGAGTCAGGCGCACATATCGATGGCTCTTCGTTGTGGCCGACGTCAGAATTGTCATCCTGGGAAAGGAATTTCTGAGCCACTTCAATCTTGACGTAAGCATTCGCGATCATCGTCTCAAGGATAACGTCACTTCGCTCGCTGTTATCGGACTCAAGTCTGACCTGTCCTGATGCGGCATTTGCACTTTCAACCCAGAGTCAAACTTTTAAAAGATTCTGGCTGAATTCCCTGAAATCACCAGACGTCGGAACGCCGAACTGCCAATCAAACACAAGGTGACGCATCACATTGTCACCACTGGACCACCCGTCACCGCTAGACCTAGGAGACACGCTGGACAAAGACACGAAGTCGCCCGCCGTGAGTTCGACAACATGCGCCAACTCGGCCTTATTCGACCTTCTTCCAGCCACTGGTCTTCCGCGCTGCACATGGTGCCAAAACAAGTCTGATGACTGGCGGCCTTGTGGTGATTATTGGGCAATCAATCCTGTGACTACGGCAGACCAATATTCTCTCCCCCCCCCCCATCCATGATTTCAGCGCTCGCCTCGCGAGAACGACCATCTTTACTAAGCTCGATCTGATGGCCACTTATCACCAGATTCCAGTAGAACCAAGCGACATCCCAAAGACGGCCTTTACAACGCCTTTCGGCCTCTTTGAATTTGTTCGTATGCCATACGGACTGAAGAACGCGGAACAAACTTTTTAGTGTTTCATGAATGAGGTCATTCGCGGACTGCTATTTGTTTTTGTCTACTTAAACGACATTTTGGTCGCCAGCAAAACGCCGGAGGAGCATGAAAATCCCCTGCGCCTCCTCTTCAAGCGTCTTGACGAGCACGGTCTGGTTTTGAAGCCCCAAAAGTGCATCTTTGGTGTTGAAGCACTAGATTTCCTAGGTCATCGAATGAGCCCGCAAGACATCTTGCCACTCGAATCACGGGTGCAAGCAGTCAGGGAATTCCCCACACCTACCTCTTTCCGCAAGTTGCGCGAGTTTCTTGGGCTAATCAACTTCCATAGGCGCTTCATCTCATCCTGTGCACACATTCTACAGCCGCAAGCAAAGAGTTTTCTTTCCTAGACATGAATGAGGCAACCCAGGTGTTCGTGCGACGTGACACAGTGAAAGCGCCGTTGACTCCGGCGTACGACGGGCCCTTCCGTGTGCTTTCGCGGTCGCACAAAACTTAGACCATTCGTGTTCGCGACAGAGAGGACGTCGTTTCTCTCGATCGCGTGAAACCAGCTAACCTCATGAACTAACTCGCACATATGCTGTTTTTTTTTTCTTCTTCCTTTTTTTCCCGGGCTCCGTCGTCTAGGGGGGGACCCCTTGTAGCGGGCGATGACGCCGGTAATCGCGGTAATTTTATTAGTGTGCGCATACCAATTCGTATGCCGAGGCGCACGGCGCAGACGCGGCCAACATGCCTCACGTTATCTCCGGAGGGCCGCGGACGATACGCAGCCACACCCCTTTTGGTTGTCGCTTTCGAAGCCTGTTTTTCTTTGAAAATAAACTAGTCTTGTCCCAAACTTCAAGTAGTGTAGGTGCCTTCTTTTCGCGCCTCCGTGGGGCGAGCACGCTACAATAGAAACAACACGTTGGCCTGCTTTGTTTGAGAAAAACGTCCTCGCACAGTAAAATTAACAAGTGTGTCACAAAGTAGCATAAATATTTTCTTATTAATTTGCGTACTCGGGCTTCATATATGTATTGAGACCTTAGAAATGGGTCACAGCGGAAAGTTTATCACCATTGCTTCATTTGTACTTTGCAAGAAAAAAAGAGATAAAAGCTTCCATAATATAGAGTTAATTAACCACGTAATATCAGAAATCATTTGAATACTTCACAATCTAGTTGCTTTTTATGTGACAGCGCTCTATTGCAAAATAAAAAAAAGAAAAATTGTTCTATCAGGGCTACGTGGTAAAAACAAGATATGGTGATGAAGGTAGCCGACGGAGTTTTGCAGCGTCAACTACACTGGCCGAGGTGGACCACTTTCACGTGGCTTGTTGAAAGTCATACTGCGCATGCCCGAGGAGCAGTGATGTCACACAGCGCACACCTGGCGCGCCAGAGAAGACCTCGAAGCTGCTGGGGTGACGGGTCACTAGTGGGCTAGCACTTTACTCACGTGAGATCGCTCGCTAGTCCGTCCATTTATCCGTCCATCAATCATTGCAGTGTCCATCCATGCGCCCGTCCATCCCTCCGTAGCTCATGCTACGTATATCCCCGCATAGCCGAGCTAAGCCACTGTTAATTTTTTGCCAATGCCAGCGGATCACGCGCCAGATTGAACAGCTTTGCTGGTAACCCTTGGTAACACTACTTACACAAGGTCGCACATACATGATAACTTTGTCTGCCGACTGCTCTGTTTCAACACATTAATTATATCACCATATCTACTTGCCAAAACCAACGCTTTCATCAATAATATCAATACCAACAGGATAAACGTTCAGGTTAACATTCGCTTTTGAGTGTGATTTAATTCTTTTATCATATTTGTTGATTATCGCCAACATAAAGTGTTAACGTTCAATACTAAGATCATCGTCGTCTTTTCATTTATTCAAGACCCATTGGCTGGTCTTAACAGCTCTACTAAGCATCATCTTTATCTCCGTTGATCATTGTTGCGAATGCGTTCATGGTTACGTTCAAACTGAATGCTTTCATCCTCGAAAGCAGCAACATTTTTAAAGAACTCTTTGCTTATTGATGATTCTTTTTCAGTGCACTCTTTATCGGTGCTCTCCAAATTGGAACATTCGCTTACGGTAGACTGTTAAAAATTATGTGTATGTTCCCATCAGCTAATATACGTCTCGAATTAAGCAAATAAATGCGAAGCTTAAGTTTCAAAAGACGTATACAGCTGTATTAGTGATACAGCTTTGCGCAGAAGACGCACCGGAACAAAGCGGGTTTCACCATCATGCGGTGTTCAATGAACTTACGCAAACTTGGTATGCCTGGTGTGCACAAACGTAGACACCATAGAAACAACTCAACTTGCAAAACATTAGTTGATCAATGTGCAACAAAACTCGGGCAAAAACAAGATGAACCGTTCCTTTTCTCGATAAAAGTTGAATAAGTTAAAAAAATTGGCAGATCCCACGTACAGTGGGAATCGATGATATGCGAAGCACGAATGAGGAATGTTGATATACCACTTTTAAATCAGAACAACGTTACAAGGTGGAGGTAAATGATGCCATGCATGACTTCCGTGGCATGGTTATCATGTTTGGATGTGTCGTTTACCTTCGTCATCTATTCACGTCACATGATACCAAACTTAGTATATGTCTAGTTAGCGAAACAGCCGCGAGCACGCTATGAGCGTGGTATGTTGTCATTTTCGTACATGACACGCGTGTCAGGATTATCATGTTTGCACAACTCATATATTTCGTTATCCATTGACATCATGTAATGCCAAATTAGGTATATGTGGAGCTAGCAAAACGGCCACGATCGCATCATGCCGGGCCCTATATACTCCAGTGTAGCGTTGACGCGCGCGCACGCTGGGCACAGCAACGCTACGTTCGCAAAGGGCGAGCACTCTACTGTGAGACGCCAGGCGTGAAGAGCGTCCGTCGGCGCGGCCCCACGGCTACCGGAGCGAAATGCGACATGCTGCGTTTGGCGCCGATGCGTTACCCCGACAACACTGCGTCTCCCTCTTTTCGTGACGGAGGGACGCCGGACGCGCTGAAACGCGCATGCGTCAAAGCAACGCAGTGCGGCGTGGATTGGATTGGATAAACTTTTATTTGGTCCTCCAAAACACAGATCACTGTGTTGCGGGCAGCTCCCACGTGGGGACTGAGATGCCAAGCTCCTCAGCCGCCTCGCGGTCTTGGTGGACAGCCCAGAGCTGATCTGCCAAGGACGAGCTGCGGATTGCCGCCTCCCATCTGGCAGAGGTGATGTGCAATAAATGAGCGAATTTGGTGCACTGCCAGAGCATGTGTTCTAATGAAGCTATTTCCCCACAATGTGGACAAAGGTTACTTGGGTATAGGTCAGGGTACATGATGTGTAACATTTTCGAAGTAGGGTACATCCGCGTTTGCAAAAGCCTTAATGTAAGTGCTTGGTGCCGGGTTAGATTTTTGTGAGGTGGAGGGAAAATCCTTCTAGACAGGTAGAAATGTTTAGTGAGCTCGTTATATGTTGTAAGAATTTCCCGGTTATCCCCTTCACCGGTAGAACGCATCCCCGGGGAGGCGCGGTTGGAGAGTTCTCGCGCCGCCTCGTGTGCTGCTTCGTTGAGATTGGGAGGGGAATCGTTGATTTGTCTAAGGTGAGCTGGGAACCAACTCAGAAGATGATGTGTTATGTTCTTGCCTTGCAGTATTTTCAGCGTTTGTTCACAGACTGTCCCCTTGGCGAACGCCCGTAGTGCTGCCATGGAATCACTGTAGACGACTTCAATGTTATCCATCTTGAGTGCTAAGGCGATGGCCACTTGTTCCGCAATGATTGGGTCTTTCGTCCTGACCGTCGCTGAGTTGACGACATGGCCAGCCCCATCGACTACCACTGCCACAAACGCTTTCCCATTGGCGTAGGAAGCCGCGTCAACAAATGCGACCCCTCGTTCCTCGTTTGAGACTTGACGAAGTATAGTCCTGGCCCTCGCTACTCTTCTTCCAACGTTGTGTTCTGGATGCATGTTTCTCGGTATAGGAGATACCGTGATAGTCTCCTTGATGTTGTCAGGGATATCATTGTAATTGCGTCTGATTGCTATTGGGTGTTGGCCCAGCTGCCGCAGGATCATTCTCCCCGACCTTGTAGTAGATAACGTTGCAAACTGTGCTCTCTCTTGGGCTTCTGCTATTTCTTCGAGCGTGTTGTGTATGCCAAGCTCAAGCACACGCTCGGTGCTAGTATGCATGGGTAGGCCCAGGACCTTCTTGATAACTTTCCTGAGGAGCACATTCAGTGTCTCGGACTCTGCTCTTGACCAGTTGTGCATTGCTGCCTCGTATGTGAAGTGACTTAGAACAAACGCATGCATCAACCTGATGAGGTTGTCTTCCTTGATCCCATTTCTTTTGTTGGCCACTCTGCGTATGAGGTGCACCGCACTGTCTGTTTTCCGAGTTAACTTGGCTATAGATTTGCTGTTGGCGCCGGTAGACTCTATCAGCATTCCCAGGACTTTGATGGAGTCTACCCTCTGGATGGCATCCCCTTGATTTGTACGGAGATGGATGCGGCGTGTGCCTGCGAGTATATGACAGGACCGGCGTATGGCGTGGCAACGCCGACGTGACGCGACGAAATGAACGCCGGCGACCACGCGCACCGCGTCACGTCCAATTGTATTGGTGCCGTGACTGTGGCATGTAGTCATGTTCTGACATGACACAGATCTCATGATTATCTTGTTTGATTCAGTCACATACGTTCGTCATCCATTGGCGTCACGTAATACCGAATTTGGCATATGTCAAGCTAGCGAAATGGCCGCGAGCGCATCATCAGTGTGGCATGTAATCATGTTGTTACATGACACGCATGTCATGATTATCACGTTTGAATGTGTTGTTTAGCTATGCCGTCCTTTCGCGTTGCGTAATACCGAGTGTGGTACGTGTGAAGCTAGCGAAACGGCCGCGAGCGCAACATGAGCGTAGCATGTAGTCATGTTGTTACATGACACGCATCTCATGTTTAACCTGTTTGCACCAGTATCATACCTTCGTCATCCATTCACGTCCCGTAATACCTAATTTGGTATAAGTCGAGCTATTGAAACGGCCGCCAGTACATCATGAGCGTGGCATGTAGTCATGTTCTTACATGACACGCATCTCATGATTATCATGCTTGCATCTGTCACATACCTTCATGAACCATTCACGTACTGTAATACCAAATTTGGCATATGTTACGCTAGCGAAATGGCTGTGAGCGTATCATGAGCGTGGCATGTAGTCATGCTGTTACATGACACGCATGCCATTATTTTCATCTTAGGGTCTATCGCTTGTGTCGGCCATGCAATCACGCCATACCATACCAGTTTTTCAACATGTCATGTGAACGAAACCACCCCAAGAGCTACAGCAGCAGGAAATGTAAATCATGATATTTATGACATACATGTCATGATTTTCGTGTTATGACTAGTCAAATATGTTCTTCATACAGTCATGTTGTGCCATACCAAGTTTCGTATCGATACCGTTATCGAAACGGCCGGGAGAGCTTAAAGTCATAGGCGGCTAGACAGACAGACAGACAGACAGACAGACAGACAGACAGACAGACAGACAGACAGACAGACAGACAGACAGACAGCCAGACAGACAGACAGACAGACAGACGGACGGACGGAGGGACGGACGGGCGGAGAGACGGGCGGAGAGACGGACGGAGAGACGGACGGAGAGACGGACGGAGAGACGGACGGATAGACGGACGGATAGATAGATAGATAGATAGATAGATAGATAGATAGATAGATAGATAGATAGATAGATAGATAGATAGATAGATAGATAGATAGATAGATAGATAGATAGATAGATAGATAGATAGATACGCTCAAAGTCACCGAAGTTCGCTAAGAAATGCTTCGCATTTAGAATGTGTTACGAAAATAGGGAACTTAAAAAAAAGTAAGTCATACACCTCGGCACGCGGCTTGAGATCAACGTCATTGTTTTGTGAGCCATTACCTCTACTTGTTCGCCAAAGTGGACACGTATTTATATTAGCTGCTTAACTAATGCTAACGCTTTAAATCAGTTTTAAGGTGACACGCTGGCTAGCCTGATCCCACTTCATTCATATGTTTTGTCCTCAACGATTCGCAGCCGCGTACATGGTCTGACAGGAGATCAGTAAACCGTCGCTGTGTAGCAGTTTAAATGATGTGTTCGGGAAGATGGT
Source organism: Rhipicephalus microplus (assembly GCF_043290135.1). Lineage (NCBI taxonomy): Eukaryota > Metazoa > Arthropoda > Arachnida > Ixodida > Ixodidae > Rhipicephalus > Rhipicephalus microplus. The sequence continues at coordinate 239,576 of NW_027464812.1, forward strand.
TAACAATGAAGAGTACTGTATGTACTGCCCTAAGTGTTACGAGCCAATTTCCTACAATTTAGAGTATGATGTGCCATATATACTATGAGAGGTGAATAAGCTGTCTTTGTTTCAATGTACACAATAGAAGAGTGAAACAGGGAAATTGGTTGCTTACTAGTAACAGCAGTTCAGGTGAGTACAAGTGCAGCGGGTATTAAAACCACTTCGGTGGGACGCTCACACAAGATAACATAGGCAAGATATAATTTAAAGCAATGCAATAATATATAAGAGATCACGGATCACTGAAGGAGTATAAGGAATCATCCACTAAAGCGCCTTTCATAATCCCGTTGGGATTTATAAACGTAAAAGTCCAACAGTTACATTATTATATCTCATTATAGTTCAGCGTAAGCTGTCTTACCTTTGTATTAGCTGTCTAGTTGGCAAAAAATATATGTCTAAATTATGTGAAATGACAAAACGTTTAACCCAGTTATTATCCATCTGCTTTTTGTATAAGTTATCACTTCTACCTTCTCTATGAATCGTTGAGGTTATGCGGTTATGCGCATGCTTCGGCATATTTCATATAAAGTAATAATGTAATAGGCATATGAATAACTTGCTTTAGTATTTAGTGAAAAAACTTTCTTGAGAATATATTTCTGCGTAATAATTGCAACTTGAAGTTCTTTGTTTATAATTCATTCTGGAGCTTTATTTTTGTACTTCTGCATGCTTTTTTAGGCTGTGGTGTCTTTGTTTTTAGTAATCACAAGTTCTCGCTTGTTAAGCTACATTTTCTTTTGCTGCTTATCACATGCCAGGCATTATGTTGGGCTGCGGACTAGAGAAGCCGCCTATATGCAGCCTTTTACCACAACAGTGGTTTGAGCCGAGGTCCTCCAAGTGTTGAGTGACGTATTTACGACTGCGAAAGGACGTCGAAAAAATATTGGTCTTACAAGACAAACCAAAAAAAGCTCTGTGAAAGAGAGTCGCATCCGCAACCTCTTTATCAGTGACACGACTGGTCAGGCATACAACCTAATGCGCCACGGCCACATACTATGTAGGTTCTACAAATGGGCCTTTTATATCTACTAGTGCCCTCTACAAGTGATCTTGCTCCTACGAAGTAATCACTTATGGCCGTGAAATCTACGCTTAGTTCCTTCAAAACATTGTTTCTACGCTTGCGGTTGTCTTCCATCTCTAATGCGGTGTAAACGAAAATTTCATTGGGTTGGGTTTGATTTGATTTCAAAGCACAGGCAGTGTGTTGGTAGCGTAAAAAACCACATGGATTAGAACAATATCAGACTAAAGCACCCTGTTGTAGTTTTACACGCCTTATTCCGAATTCTTCCAGAGCATACAGATGAACTTCGTGTTATTTTATAGATTACCTACGTGAAGATCATTTGAATGTCAATGCTTTTTTAGATATCCAATGTTTTGCAGCTCTCGCACGCATCCATCACCGAAGATTTCGACAGTGGCTTCGGCTCCTCGTACTTCACACACAAAGTTCTTTTGAAGTCGGCAGTTTGCCCGGAAGGCAAGAACTTGATATTGCGGAAACTGACAGCCAGGCAACGTGACGTCTCTGAAAACATGCATGCAAAAGAAAAGTTGAAACAAATCACCAGTAAACAATACTACTTTTACAGTGGCAACTGATGTTGTGAAGCGGAAGTAAAATAAGCGTACCGGGTTATTTTATTCCCGAGTGGTCCAAAACCGACATCCGTTCCTGTTACCATATTGAGGCACTCTTTTTTGCTCCTGTCTTTGCAATGAACTAAAGTTTTCGAAGCCGCCGAGTATGCGTGAAATAACATTCAACTTCAACCATGTTTATTTCGCTTGTCTCTGTGTACAATTTGTTATTCCAAAAAGTCACTTCTTCGGTTACTTGTAGGAGCTTTGCTGCGTTTGCTTCGAAAGCTTCGAGTGGCAGTATTGATGCAACCAAAAGTTCCGCCCATATTTTTATAAGGATTTGCTATTTTCTGAACGAGTTTTATTTCGTTGAAAAAATTTGTTATATGGGGAGATCGTGAGAGAGATGGGAAGCTCACGCCATGTTTGTCCTTTGTTTTGATACAGTAAGAACAGTTATATTTCACGCACAGTGAGTTCAACACGAGCCGATATTTGTGATCACTGATAGTATCCTCACCAGTATGATGTAGTTCTTGATAAAATGCCAAATTAGCTTGTCTCAGTGAAGTATTTTGTTTCCTGGTATTTCTTTGACAGAATAGTTGTCTTTAAATATGTTTTTTTCAACAAAACAAAAATATTGCCGGTGCCAAGCCACGCTTTTTACTTAAGAATAACATACAAAAAGAAAGAATGACCAAGAAGTCATTATGAGCGCAACTGTGTACGTAGCAAATCAAGAACAATATTAGAGGTTCAGTGTCTACCTCGTCATAGGCGTTAGGGGAAGGGTATAGAAGATTCGTCTATTTAATAGGTTGGTAATTTAGGACTGTTAGATATATGGCCCCAATCCACATATATTTTTTTAATTATTGATATGAAGTAGTCAGCGACTATTTCTGGTGCAAAGAATGTCCAGTTCAATGAAGTAGGAAACGGAGTAGGCGTACGTTTGATTAAGGATACCCCAGTGTACATGTGTTTCGTTTGGTGCCAGTGGAAGGTCTACATAAGGTTTTATATTGTTGAAATAGCAACAATAATGGCTTTACACTACATGTGATATGTAGATGTATTTAGAGTCTTAGAGCGCTCGTGTTGTCGCGCTGAAAGTTCGACATTTTTTTTTTTTGGTGAGTTAGGAAGCTTTCAGTGGTTTGTATGCAGGGAAACCAAACAAAGCAGCCGGGTATTGTTAAAGTTCTGAAAGCTACCTTCGTATCTAGCCCACTACCAGCACTATCATCACGTATAGGCACAAAAGAATGAGGAAAGAGAAATTAGGAACGTGTGCTTCAGTAAGCCTAGCACACCTGTTGTTTTATTTCTGAAATATTTTACATTTTCGAGTCTTCCGTAAGTGATGCAGTAATATCCAAATATGTTAAAAATATATGGCACTGTCATGGCGCTGCTCATCAAAAAGATAAAAAGAAACAAACCCGCGTGTGATATTGGGATTTTTTTATATTGTGTACAATACTCTCGAAATAGTTCAGAACGACTTATCTCTCGTGCGATGCTGACATGCTGTGCGCACCACTTTTACGACTCTGAACATGTTGTACCGACCGCAGGAACAACGCAAGCGTACATAAGATGCGAGGGAGAATGCTGCTTTCTAGAGGTCGGGGCACATTTTCCCATCTGTCCGACAATATTTACGACAATTACACAGAAAAGATTTCATAGCGCATCCGGCACGTGGATATATGATTTGTTCTGAATTATGTTGTTTGTAAATGGTATAAAAAGACCGCGGGATTCAGCAAACATTATCATAGCGAAGTGCTACCCCAAGTAGGCCTACTCTATTCTATTTTACTGAGTTGCGAGAGAGCTTTTGTTCAGCGTGACTCACCATGAAGCCTGGAACTCTGCTCACAATTGCTGCCTTTAGCTTCTTCGCCTGTGTGGTGGTCAACGTTCTCTTCGACTGCGGTGAGAAAACAGTTTTTGTACGCATAAAACCATAAAACAGCTTTGGGATCTAGAAGTTTATTTAGGAATGCGTAAAATGAGTTTTTACTTGAGGACTCTCTATTGCATACGAATAAATGTTGCCCGTACTTGTATTGTTCAGGCAGCACAACGTACGTTTTCTTTAAATTTTTCCCACCTTCATACAAACATTTTAACACAAACTGCAAAAACACTTGGTGCTCACAAAAATTTTAAGATTGAAGACTCAATATGCCGGATTGTGTATCTTATCAAATGACAACAACAAACAGTATACATCCACAAGCTGGCCTAATACATCCAGACGAACTGTAAGATTTGGTAGGTACACTTTTTTGTAACACACCGAAATAACTGATGTATATGTGATGATGACATCATCGTTAGTAGCAGCCTAAACATCTCCCAAGCAGAGTGAAGGATCGCCCATCAATCTCCAATTTGCCCTACACCAGATAAGCTGGCTTCATTCTGCCATTTACGACTGATATAATGAGAAAACTTACAGAAAAATACATAAATGCACTGAAACAAGGTGTGCAAGTGGGCTTGTAGATATTTCAAAATTTTACAGCTGAAGCACAAAACAAAACAGGCAGACAGTGGACGAAGGAGACAAAGACAACAGCGCTTGTCCTAGTTGACTCCTTCATCCGCTGTCAACCTATTTCGCACTTCAGCTGTACAGAAACACAAAAATGCAGTCTGCTTATTTTTTCCCCGCAGCTAACGCTGAGAAACAGGTGACCGTATCCTGCTACGTGGACAGAGGTCCCGAAGATTGCAGCCGTTACAAACCGGATGGAAAGACATGCGAAGACTTGAAGTGCGAGGAACAGGGCAAGATCTGCTGCACTAAAGATTGCAACATGACACACTTCTGCTTGAAGGATAATTATTAGGTAACAAACGACAACCATGGACTCGTCCAAATAAAATTAAGCAGCTGTTGACGGTGTGCGCATATAATCTGGAATAAATAAGGGCTCTTGGTGTTGGTTCGGAGCTGTCTAAATCTCGATTCTCGTTTCTTTTTACTAACGACTGAAAGTCCGAAGGTGTCCTCAAAGATTAACACTCAAAAAAAAACAACACAGAACAAAAGAACCGAGGACGCAGCGTTGTTACTTTCGATCCCAGGCACAGCGCAAGCAGGAAGACTGACACGTGCTAGAAAAGTGGCGAAGTACACGTCCATGTCCTATACCTTTCTTGTGAGTTTTCGCTTTTGTTATTGCGCTGTATGTGGAATGAATACATACTAACTCACCCAGCTCAGTGCACTGCTTATGAGCTGCAATGATCATTTGGAGTTGTTCAGTGAACACTTGGCCCACGGGACGGCTTAGTGCTCTCCCAAGTACGTAATACTCTAAACCATTCGCTACTTTATCTACACAGACGGTCTATGCTTAACCTTAGAGAGTGAAGCATGGCTATAGTCATTGTATAACTATTATCTTGCTGGGACGGCTTTTTGCTCTCCCTTAGTAGAGTACCAAGTGCTTTCAATTGTTGAACACTTTCTTTAAACGCAAAAGCAACACTAGTGGGGCTTCACATCGTGAGCTGTGCGTGCACTGCCTGTGACTGGCTTTCGCGGCGTCGTGAACTCGTTCGCGAGGTAATTATTTTCAACCCGGCTTCATCGAGTTGGAGGCCTACTAGACGGCTTTATGCTATCCCATTGTGGAATTTCAAGTGCTGTAAATGATTAACCATTTATTTCTGAACACACAGCACCAGCTGCGAACACAACGCAGAAGCTTCCCGATGACGGCAATTACTCCGAATACAGGCTCTTCTCGTACTAGAGTAGTACGCTAGAAGGAACTTTACGGCAACTTTGTTACATTGAACCATGAGTAGAAATTCCGCTTAAAAAAGCTTTACGGAGCTGCTAGTGACCTAAAAGAACGGTTGAATCAATAAGTTTGTGCAGTCTGCAAGATTTTTAATCGAAGGAAGTAAGTGACAAGGTGGAAAGTAGCACACTGAGCAAAAATGAAGAAAAGGAATTCTGCACGAAAAAAAAAAATGAAAACGAAAGCGTTGTAATGGCGTACCTAGGGTGGGGTACGAGTTTGACTGGTTGAGAATATGGAGGGCATTGCCTACACGTGATAGGGTGGCACGATCGAAAGTCGTTTCAAATTACCATTGTCCAAACCACGGCAAAACAGGGACGGCACTACGAGCTATTTTGGAGTGCTCGGTGCCGAAAAACAGCAGGTACATGGTGCGACACCTCTTTGGCTTTTGCACAACCCGCACGGAAACAAAATGTGAGCTGTTCACAAGACTGGTCTTTACAGTGACTTTGTACGTCCTGTGGCGATGATGCTGTTTAGCGGAAGCACGGCACAAGGCTCAATGAGGCGCCTATCCTGCACACCAGAAAATACGGTTCATTGTGTGGACTTGCCTCCATGACCATATGCAAACCCACGGTGAAGAGGCTTTTCTTCGAAGACAGTACACACGCTTCGTCAGAGCAAGGAAGGGACAGCTGGAGTTCCCACTTGTTTCGTACTAGCCAAGTTCCCTTCTCTAGTACGCTGGAAAGCGTAGCATTATCTGAAATGTGAATAACTCGATACATTTCTATTTTTCTTCAACTTCTAACTTTCGAATATACAGAGATAAATTACATTTTAGTGCTCATTTGTAAGATGTATACACTGTCTTTACTTGTTCTCGTTGTTTCGTTTGTGTGTGTGCAAGTTAGGTGTACAATAAAACTTCCCTTCTTCGGTCGTGTTAAACCTAGATCTCAAGACATACGGCACTTGCTAGAACAACTGTCTCTTATGCTGAAATTTCGAACTTGAACTAAATGACAGCGCCACTAGCAACTGCATATTGAAATATGTTGACATCATGCCACCTTTCTAAAAATTATATACGCACATAGAATTAATTCCGTATTACACCCTCGCGAATTTGTCTTGCTGGCTTGGCTTCACTGAAACCTAAACTATATCCTCATTGAACGAGGAGGCGGTAGAGGAAGGAAAGGCAGGAAGATCAACCTGAGGAGCGTCCGCTTTGCTGTTCTACACTGGGAGAAGGGGATTCAGGGATGAAAAGAGAGAAATAAAAAGGAGAACAAGAAAAAAAAATACGCGAGCTTAAACTGGACTGCTGCGTCGTTCGATAGTAGTAAGCGCAGGACTTCAGGTGTGTCACGTTCCACCGTAGGTCGTGACTACTGAAGGCTTGCAAGCACTGTACGTAGAACATCCAGTATCTGGTGTCTCTCGTTACCCCTGGTACCATTGAAGATCGAATAATAAGATCAGCTAATTCACAACTCTGAAACCATATAGGTAGGGCTAACGTATAAAGGTTTCGGTATCGTGCTCAGTTCAGTTAAGGGAGGGCAAGAAAGAAGGAAAGTAGGTATATGTGGAAGGTGAGGAGGTTAAACAGGAGTTCTACAAGGTGACTTTCATGTCTTGGCAACCGAGGTGCAAAATGTTTAGTACATAGGAGAAATAGGGTGTCTATGTCACTGATATTCTGAAAATTTGAATAGGGAAATAGGGTGTCTATGTCACTGATATTCTGAAAAGAGAATACGTAGCACTCGACATGACAAGAAGGACTAGCGAACAACAAGTGCTTTCGACGCCCACTGAAAATGAATTCAGGTTAACTTTTCTTTTCAGTCCTTCAAACTGTTTTCCCATAATGGTGTATGTACGTAATAGTTAGATCAAGTTAGCGGATGACAGCAGTTTCTCGTACAGTTTGCTATATTACTTGAACATCGGTTAGAATACCAATATCTGGTGGTTCTGGCACTGAACATGCGTTCACATGCGTCCCTTCTTTCGCAACACTCCATGAAGCATCAGATGAAAAGTTGATAAAGCCCGTTTTCTCATAAATATTATATAATAAAGGATTCAATTCTTTTTTTTTTTGAAAAATTGCACAACCCAGTAGTCAGTTGCGAGGCCTGTAGCCTAAAAATTGGTTTCCTTTTATTAACCTTTGGATAGAAGTTTTCTCTTTTAACCCACACACCGATCTTAAAAAAACGAACTTGAGGACCCGTATATAGTTACTAAGTAAAGATGCGCTTATATTATGCTTGTTCTCTTCAAGAAGCTTTGAGATGTTTTCTAATTCACAGTGGCACTCCCGTTTCGCAAAGATTGCTCAAAATGCTTGCGTTCTGCTCCTTGTCCGATAAGGCGATGTCTTGTAAGAGAACATGCATCAAGTCATATCAATTGTTTATGGTGTTTCGCCAGCATAGTAAATGCTTTCCGAGTTTTTGAGCCACCACAACTTAACTAGCCTTTCTGCGATGGCTCATACTCAAGGCATTTTTTGCTAGTCTGTATCTATTGTTGTCCTAATCTCAGTGAACTTGGAATTACAGTGTGCTCTTCACAAAAGAAAGGTCGAGGGCAAGCCGCAGCATTTCGTAAACCCCACCAAGACACGCAGAGAACTTTAGCGAAAGGTCACATACTACACGTTTATCTTTCAAAGCTTTTTTGGGGTACACAAAAAATAGTGCATCAGGGTTCTCCAGAGCCAAATAAAGTTCACTTAACCTTAACCTACGTGAGCGTGTGCGCATTACCAGTTTCCGAGATTTCTGTTCTTCAACTATAGAAGTTACTGTTCGTTATAATGCAGGGCTTCGAGTACTTGGGAACTTGAAGTTCTTTTCGCTGCTTCTCCATTCAAGCTGCTTGTTGCCGGCTTGAGTAGACCAATTTAGATTTAGACAATTAGGGTATTCGACTACGCGGAGCTGAGCATGTGATATCGAATAACGTGCGAATTCTCGAACAATCAATGACACACAATGAATCATGTCGGCAAAATAATGAATAGTTACACTTCAGAAAAATGAACAAGCCTGCATCGACAGAAGCCCTGAGTCTAAAAGTAAGTGGAGCGAACACTATGAGGAACATACGTGTGCACTGAGTGCGACACGTTGATCTAGAAAAGTGTGAAGAGAGATAAAGAAGTCAGCTAAACAGAAGAAATTAAGTTGTTCTTACGCTCTCAATTTACACTGATTCAATCATAATACCAAATATGCAACATTCGCCCTGCGAAGGGGCTGACTATACGTTGTTTTTGTGGGCACTATTCTGACCACATAACGTTTGCGGACCAAATAAAAAATTTCACCATAAAACTTCTGCAAGGAGTACAGCAACGTATTTAACAAAATACGTTGCAACGTATTTTAACACATATATTATGCATAGTTAAATATTTATTTTGACAGGTTACTTTAGATTTACCCTGTTCTCGTGCGCCGACAGGTGTTGTTACAAAACCGATGGATGCCAGCAGTCCTATATTTTTTTAAACATGAAAAACTTAGAGCAGTACTACGCACGTGCGGTTCCAATGTTCTCGTTGTTTTGTCTTAACCTGGCAGGCTTAACGAAGAAATGAACAATTTGTTTCATGCTTGGCAAAAACTGTTCAAAACAATGCTCACAGAACTAGCGAATCGCTTGCTACTCAAGATGCTCACGGTATAAAAGTGAAGGCGGGTTGAGAATTTAAGAAATCTTAGATGATTGAAGCAAGAGGCAGTTATGATGTGATCCAAAGAGTACGCATTGAAGGAGGATAATGCACAGGTGCGCAAAGTTCACTTGAAAAAAGAGGATGGTATGCAAGTAGAATCAATTATCGATATTTCATGAGAAGCCAGCGAAAGGAAAGACGCAATATGCTAGCGACATGTTTGAACCAGCGATGACTGAATACGGTTAGCATCCTGGTTATTAAGCAACTTTTCGACATTTCATATGTGCAAGAAACGAAATTCAAAAAGAAATTCTTTCAGCGAAGTCCAACTCCCTGATAGCCATGGAGTTTCAGAGTTCTACAGCTTACCCAAATTTAACAAAAATGTATCCTTCAAAACAAACTTCTCACGGAGAAATAGGCGTCTATAAGGTATATTTTGGGATCCAGTACAATCTAGCTTATGTTGTTATTAGCTGTATTTTAGTGTGCCTAAATGTATTAAGGTTGGCCTAAGGGTCCTGGCTTGGCGAAGAACAAAATGGATTAGTTGCTGGAATTCCTGTTGAGAAAGACAAAATACAAGAGCAAACAAACCACGATCAAATGCCTATCAAGAATCTGAGACTTCCTCAATGAAAGGCAAGTACAGGGCTTATTTTCATATATAATCTAGGTTCCCGCTGGCTACTTGCATTTTTATAGTATTATAGAATGGCTGTACAATAGGTTACCCAGTTATTTCACTCAGAAAGAACTAGATAGCTAAAATGACAATGGAATGAGAGCGAAAGGGGAGAGAGAGCTTGGAATGAAGGGCGGCATGGCAAAATCGATAGTTCAACTCTTATTACGAAAAAATGAACCTATCATGACGAATCTTCATTCAACTACTTGAGTGTTTCGTCAAATTATCTAGGTGTTCCATTCCTATTTTTGGTGTTGCTAGCGGGTGCCTCAAGTCATTTGATAAAGAAGCACGTGCCGAAGCCCCAATGAAAAAGTTCCTACCTGGAAATCTTCTTCATGAACATTCCTTCAATGGTGATCAAACTGGAATCACTGAAGAGTGAAACAATGCGAGCGTGGGACGCTAGTCTTTTGTCTGATGCTCGCACGTGCATTTAAAGACGTGCGATAAATTATCTACTGAGTTGAATGCGGTGCAAAGACGTGGTCATTAAGCCCAGGGGACGAACTCCTGATAAAGGTAGCCCTCATGAAGAAAGATGAAATTCATTGTGATATTATAGGTAGGTTTCCAACTTTCATTATTATTGTAACCTTAATGACAGACTTCGTCGCTTTCATTCAGAGGAGGTTTACATCTGCAGACTTCAAGTAGCCTCTGTTCAACGCATCAAGATGCCTAGCTACCTCAAATACTGTTACAAGTTTACTTTTATTCGGACTGAGATTGTTTCGCAACGCGTCTTTACGTGTAGTATACGCATGCGAAACGTTTTTGGAATTAGTTTCATTTCAGAAAACAACAATAGTTGTGTGTAAAGCTTTCCCTTGGGTCACTCGCAGTAATAAAAGCTCAGAGTGATCCTTTTATAAACTACTTATACCACAGCGCTAAAGTAGCTGTGGTGCTCGGCTGCAGAATCAAATGTCAAGGGTATGATTCGGATTGTGGCGAGGGAATTTCGATCGAGGCGAAATGCTATAGTGGCACATGTATACTGTGCGACATCAGCGCTCATTAAAAGCACCATGTGTTTCAAGTTTCTTGAGCCTTCCTATACCACATGCTAATATTCATATAGTGATTCTGGCCTGTAAACCACCGCACAATATTATTCTCTGACAATAAAAATATATTCTCTGACAATAAAAAAAACACACATGAACGTAAAGTTAGATCTTTTGTCATTGCGCTTCTTGGCTACACCTTGTTCTTGCACCACTAAAAAAACACATACTGTCATAAAAAAGATCGCCAAGCCTGCCTAGAACAAGCATAGTGACAGCGATATACGTGGAAGGCTTACTGTAATCAACAGGTCCATGTTACTTTTATCCCTATGTGAAAAAGAAAGGGAGAAATGGAAGCAACTAAGGAATAAGTCGCGTAAAGAGTACAGGATTTTATATAAACTTTGTTTTGGAGGTGTCCTCACTTTGCTTTCCAGCACGCAATAAGTTTGCCTGGTCAAAGTTAAAGGACGTGTATCCACCACAGAAGAACTCGTAGTTACTCATATTTTGGTATTCTAGTAAGCATGTATAACTATACCAGCGGCCATTAAAATTATTGCATTCATGTCACGGCCAATTGAGCCGATGTTTTTCTTCCAGGGTAAGAGTAACATCACGTAAACCTTGCAATATACTAGACATTTTGACCAAACTGCATTTCTTACAAAGATTTTTTTACAATTTAAGGTTGGCCACTCCCATGACTTCTGCTTGCAAGAAAAAGTTCCAGATGATTCCTCGCTTCAATTAGAAAGTGATAGAAAGGACGCAGGAAGGGAAGTAACAGAGGTCAGGTGTACTAGGGCAAAAAAAAAAAGAGCAGGAACCGATAACAGATGCGAAAGAGGAGATGACTACCCACGGTGATGTTATTGAGACATTTCCTGCGATTGGTGAACCGGAAGAACAAAGTTGGTGAAGTTCGTGGCTTTCTATACTGCATCTGCAGCCCATATACAAACAAGAAAAGCCAGGATGCTGAAGACACACAGACAGTTGTGTCCTAGGAGAAGTAAGAAGGATCTACTAATGATCAAAGGTTATCAGCTAGAGAACCAGCTTTTTTGAGCAAATATTTAACAGAGTGTTGGAAGAACACTTATACAGAACTGCAACAAATGGTACTTTAAGGGTTGCTTCTGAGAATTTTTTTTCCGTGTCGTTGGGCTGAAATTTTCTGGATTATAAAGTATAGTGGAAACAGTGAAAATACAGTCTTAGAAGCACCTAACGCAAAATGCCGCATTTTCTTTATCAGAGCTCACAGTTCTTTAACTGTTTCCATTACCAACTGCAATATCAACTGCTAAAGGTGCTCTAATGGTGTGAGCCTTGATCCCTGGAGTTCACTTCAGATGCAAAACATTTTTTTTTAAGCTTGTACGAGAAATATCGTATAAGCGCGCTTTACGACGTGACTTCGGGTAAATAAGGATCTGAAAGGAAATTCGGGTACCATATATAGGTATTCCGAAAGTGTTTTTTAAGCATTCAGATATTTCTTGTAAATGCAACTTTTCAGCATGAAAAACTATTTAACTAAAAAATGTCTGTTACTCGAAAGGACGGCGGGAGCCGGTAAGCTCAAGTATCACGCCATCAACCTTCTGTGAAGTCTCTTATGACAGTGGTTTAGATTAGACTTTTTAAGAATTTTGATTGGGTGTTTGCGTATAGAAAATTACTACGATGAGAAAAGCATGACCCATAATTATTTAAAATGTAACCATGTATCTGTACTTCTATTACGTCTTGTAAGAAGAGAGTTGCTAGGAGCAAGTGGAAAGTTACGTGGATCATTTTCTTGTGAACAGCAGCAATTATAGAGATTACTCTTCGTTTTGATTAATTTTGTTTTATAATCACCATAGCCTGACATTTTTTTCGGCAGTAAATATCAGCGGGCCCATGACCATCTCTTTTTTTTTTTTTGTAGAGAGTCTGATAAGTGTTCTTCAGAATATACACCCATATGTTAGTCTCCAGCTCCTGCATTATTGCGACGACTTTTCTGCCGGTTCTCCTCCTTGCATTAACAGCACTGCGCTTGGAGGTTCTGGCTTCCAAATGTGAATTGTGCACTTGTAGCTTGTGGACTTGCGAACTTCTCGTTGGAGTTTGAACACTTAGGTGCATGTCTTATGCACTGTTCATCGCACGGAGTCGTTCCTTTCACTGTACATAGGCGCAAAGAAGTACCCAGCAACTTTAGGAGACACATTTTTTGCCACGAATTTGTCAACAGCAAACGATGACAACAACAACAACAACAACTACTACTACTACTACTACTACTACTACTACTACTATACAATGCTATACTATACTACTACTATACTACTACTACTACTATACTACTACTATACTATACTGCTACTACTATACTACTAATACTACTACTACTACTATACTACTACTACTACAACGACGACGACGACGACGACAACAACAACAACAACAACAACAACAACAACAACAACAACAACAACAACAACAACAACAACAACAACAACGGGTGCTACATCACCAATAGCAATTCCAGAGGACCCTTTTGGTTGTGCAGCATTAAATTTCTTATCGTCATATTTTCTGCTCGTCGCGTTTTAAGAGTTCTTATTTCTAAGCCAAAAGATTTGCACCGGCCGTCTTTGTCATCCGCGGACGTTTTAGTCGCTCGCTCCACACACCTCGCAGAACGCGATGTGCATTTGC